>NC_064614.1:1223106691-1223409721 GCF_023898315.1 Schistocerca nitens
ATGAAATATTATGTTGCAACGTAGGCTTAATTATATGTAATGTATTGTGTTACAAATAAGAAACAATTTTAACGGTATGTGTACTGCGTACTTGCAATTCAGGCTTCAGAAAGAAAGCAATAATTCCGACTTCGATGAAGGTAGGCATTGAATCATGTAATAAATCATCATTGCAAAATACTGACACCATTTATTTATAGAACAATGACAAAACTGGTAGAGGCCGACGTCGGGGAGGATTGGTTTGGGTTTTGGAGAAATTTAGGAATACGCGAGGCAATAGTAACTCTACGTGTTATATTAGAAGACGGGTTGGAGAAACGCAAACCTACATTTATGGCATTTGAAGAATTCAGAGAAAGGTTTTGGCAGTGTTGACTGTTTGCAACTTTGAAAACAGCAGGGATAAAATAAAAGGAGCGAAAGGTTATTTACAACCTTTATAGAAACCAGACTGAAGGGAAGCAATAGTTGAGAAGGGAGTAAGACGGGGTTGTATGGTTCAAATGGCTCTGAGCACTATGGGACTTAACATCTGAGGTCATCAGTCCCCTAGAACTTAGAACTACTTAAACCTAACTAACCTAAGGACAACACACACATCCATGCCCGAGGCAGGATTCGAACCTGCGACCGTAGCGGTCGCGCGGTTCCAGACTGTAGCGCCAGAACCGCTCGGCCACCAGCGGCCGGCACGGGGTTGTAGTCTATTCCCAAGTCATTCTATCTGTATATTGAGTAAGCAGTAAAGGAAACCAAAGAGAAATTTGGGAAAGGAAGCTCAGGGAGAAGAAATAAAAAGTTTTAAGTTTATCGAAGACACTGCTGTCAGAGACGGCAGACGACTTGGAAGAGTTGAATGGAGCGAACAGAGTTTTAAAAAGAGGTTAGAAGATGGACATCAACAAAAATAAAACAACGGCAATCGAATGTAATCGAACTGAAACAGCAAACGCAGTGTTAACAGCAATGGAATTCGAAACTCCGACTGGAATGTGTATGGTTGAAAGGTGGTGGTGGAAGCCATAAAAAATACGATTATATCTGCGAGAGTAATACACACTCAGAATGCGATGTGATTTGGGTGAAGATAAGAGTTAAAGGTGTATCAAACAAGGGCCTCGGATGCATTCAAAAAACTGTCTCCACAGCAGTTGTGGCGGAGCATTGGTGTGGAAACTTGGAGAATATTTAGTGTACATTCCTCGGTCATTTGCAAGTCTTAGCTGGAAATTTCAACTTCTCATCAATAGAGAAGGAGACTCATCTGATTAGGGCAGGTAGTAAGGACGGGGCATCGTGTGAAGCACCTTAGTCGAAAATTCTCTTTAGCCGTTCAACAGAGAACAGAATCACTAGTGAAGGCAACATCTTAGATCAGCTGCTGCCAAACGGGCCACAGTGTTTCGACTCAGTTATCGTGGAACAGGAGATCAATGATCATAAGACCGTAGCATAACAGCATGACTAAGTACGGCTGTAGAAAGGAATACAAGAAAGGCGGGAAGACCTTACTGTTTAACAAGAGCAACAAGAACCAGATTTCAGATTAACTGACGGGTCAACATGAAAATTTCGTATCCAGCACTGACAGTGTTGAGGATCAACGGACAAAGTTCAAGAGCGTTATAGAATGCTTTAGACACGTATATACTAAGCAAAGTTATGAGGGATGGAAAAGACACGCCGTGTTTCGGAAACCATGTTAGAAATCTGCTACGAAGGGAAAGAGAGCTTTACTGCAAATTTAAGTGTAGAAAAAGCCTAACAGAAAAATAAAAACCAAACGAAGTCAAGATTAAGGTACGAGGGCCACGCTTGAAGCGTTCAACGAATTCGAAAGTAAAATTCTATCTACCGACTTGGCAGAAAATCCCAGGAAATTCTTGTCTGATGTTAGACCAGTAAACGGATCTAAACCATCTGTCCAGAGACTGTGACCATAATGGCGTAGAAACGGAATACGACGCCGAAAAGGCCCAAATTGTTTCACAGAGAGAAGATCGCACTTTAGTTCCTCATTTAATCTTCGCACGAACGACAAAAGACAGATTTCGAAATAAATGTGTATATGACAGAAAAGCAATTGAAATCGCTCAACAAAGGGAAGGCCGCTGGACCTGACGGGACACCAATACGGTTCTATATAGAGTATGGGAAATATACATGTAAAGACATGTATATTGTAACCACCAAGAGTATTTGAATACTGCCTGTCAGTCTGGGGTCTGTACCAGATGGGGATGACAGAGTAAATAGAAAAGACCCAAAGAAGAGCAGCACGTTTCGTTACAGGTTCATTTATTAAGCGTGAAAGCGTCACAGAGACGCCCTGCTGACTAAAGTGGCTGTCGCTGCAACAGACTTTCTGCATCACGTTGTGGTTTACTGTTAAGGTTTCGAGATCGTATATTCTTGGAAGGCTCAACGAATACATTGCTGTCCCCTATGCATATCTCGAGTAAAACCCGTGAATATAAGAGAGATTCGAAACCACACAGGGGCCCATCGGCGAATAGTTTAGAATGGAATAAGACACTGGTACATCACCTACCCTCCACCAGACACCAGCACCGTGAAGTGGCTTGTGGAACATTGGCGTAGGCGCTGGAAGTGAGGCACTACAACTCGTAGATGAATTATTTCACTAAAATAAAGCTCCTCTCATCCTGCACAAAAGGTAAATTTTTTGCATTATTAAGTGCGAGGAAAACCATGTTGGTTTGTGGCTCAAGTATTGAATGTTGTAGCAGAGTGGCTCTCACGAATGCGATTCAGTGGTGCAGTTTCCTTTCTGTTTATAAACTGCAGTTACTTTGCGTTCGGGTGTAGCAAGTGAGTATTTCATTCAACGAAAGCTTCAGCATCTTACAAGATTTTCAAATGCATGTTGCAGAACCGATCTTTACATGGCTGTAGCGAATGCAACACGTGTGTCAAGTGATTTTAAGCGATGTGGTCCCTTTAAAACCTTTGAATTCTTACGGTAGAATAATAATTGCAATGTTGATGCAAATCGTATACCTTGATTTCAAATTCATATCTTTAATAAATTCAGTTAAATGAAGCATGGATTAAGAGAATAGCAGAGAATAGCAGAAAGTAAACTGAGTATTTTGCTGAATAACTCAATCAATGTTGCAATCACTATCATTTCAGCTTGTAAGGAATCTTCAGAGATACACTACTCTTTGCATTAGTAAGTTACTTTCAGAACACGGAAGGTAAGTTTGCTCTGAGAATTCCGAGGAAGTAGCCCGCACCATATTCTGATTGTATGTTCTGTGACACTTTGATATTACAAGACCATAACGGCGAAATATAATTTGGTAATTTACACAAAATTCTCTCTTTCGTTATTACACGCAGCAATAAGAGAAAATATCTAATCATCGCGAGAGTCAAAGATGGTAATAGTGATGTATCATGCTTTCTTCAGCATGATTAGGTATTTTAAATTCGTCCATGAGAGTAAAATGTTAGCGAAGATAGGGCACATCCTATTGGTGATAAGAAAAGAAAACTTGTAATTTTGAAACTGGTTTGATGGCAGTTGTTCTTTAAATCTTTTCTTACCACATAAAATGATATTTACTCGCATAAATTAACTTTTCTTCTCATGCAAGTGATAGCTTCAGGTCCAGATGTCGTTGTTCCGAAGGGGAGACGTGCTGACACAGAACCGTGTTATTTATACCTGCCAGTGAAAAGAAATAGTTTGCTTAATACTACTAACACTAATAATAGTAATAACAATCGGTCTTCGTTAGAGACATAGGTTGCCTATTAGACGCACACAGGGTGATATTGAACTATAGGAAAAGAAAAGTAAATTAGCTACAAACTACGGCGTGCACACACTTGATTTAACATCTAAATGTCACTACAGTTATTCGGCATTAGGTTATGACGTGTTCCATGTGCTGGTCATCACTGGCGATGATGTGGCGCAGACGAATAGCGAAATTCAGGAAGACCCGCTGAAGTGTCGGAACATCGATGCTGTCGATGACCTCCTGAAAGGCAGTTTTCAACTCAGCAATGGTTTTGCAGTTATTGCTGTACACCTTGTCTTTAATACAGCCCCATAACAAGGAGTCGCATGTACTCAGATCCGGAGAATATGGCGGTCAATCGAGGCCCATGCCAGTGGCCTCTTGGTACCCCAGAGCCAGAAGGCAGTCACCAAAGTGCTCCTCGAGGACATCAAAGGCTATCATACTTCAGTCGGGTCGAGCTCCGTCTTGCATGAACCACATCATGTCGAAATGAGGGCTACTTTCGGTAATGGGGATGAAATCATTTTCCAAAATCTTCACGTACCGTTTGGTAGTCACTGTGCCATCAAGGAATATGGCACAGATTATTCCGTGACTGGACATTGCACACCACACAGCTACCCTTCATGGTGAAGAAACTTCTTGATCTCGAAATGCGGATTGTCAGACCCCCAAATGCACAAAGTTTGCTTATTGACAAATCCATCCAAATGAAAGTGGGCTTCGTCGCTGCAAAACATGCATGCGCACACTAATTCCCATTATTCCCAGCGGCCAACAGTGAAGTTTGAAGTTCCTAATGCAAACCGTTCAGGAGTTATGACTATTTTGTTTCGTATAATTCAATAACTCTCAACCTGTACTTGTCGAAATGAGGGAAAACAATAGTGCCCTAATGGCGCGCGATCGTTGCGTTACCAAAATGACTGCTTCCAACTAATTTAAAACGCGAAGAAATATACGAGTGACTCTATTAGTGCATAACTGTAGGGTTATGTACTCTGCTACCAAAATAAAAAAAGTGACTGACTAAAATGGCGTTATTATTTCACAACAGAATTCAAGGTACTGGAATGATACAATCTTCTAGCAGCAATGCTTGACGAAGAAGAAGGAAGATTAAATATGAGTTCTCTCATTTTTAACAAAAAATGTTGGAAATTTCATTGATAACTAAGACACTGATATATATTACTATCTCTAAGGTCGTTGAAATACAATGTTTTGCTTACATTCACTTACTTCTTGTTAGATATTGGTTATCATCTCTCTGTAGTCCTCTTTGTTTCAATATATATTTTAAGCTGCATTCCTTAAAGCTTTATTGCTGCCATTCTCCCTGCACAGGAGCACTTTATTTATGCATCTGATTGCGGTCATTATCCAAAGGTATACCGTCTCCCTCTTTCAGTTCAAAACGAACTGTGATTAAAGGAATTGATTCTCAAATACTTTTATACACATTTTCTTGTATAATGTATAAGTATTTCTTTTTTACATTTCCAATATATTGTAATTAAATAGGAATGAGCTACACTTCGAATCGGTCTAGCTATAAAAATATAAGAATAGCCTTTTTTTTGAACAGCATAAGATTTATTAAAATTTTAAAATTTTATTAGTCGGACACAGAAGGTCGTCGAAAGTCGATCCAGCTTCAACGCTAAATGACTAAAGCGGAGTTCTCCGATCTTCAGTTGTTTCGGACATAAACAGAAAGATGGCTCATTTGACCAAATGAGCTCCTAGGAGACGAATCCGACCATCAGTCTGAAACTGATGCCATCTGTTACTAAAAAGTGTACCTTATTCCTCTAGTACCCCTCATCATCTGAGAGTATGACGAACTCTCTCGTCAAAATCACAGAACGTCGCATCAATAAGACAAGCTGATGTCAGTCCTTATAGACAAGGCTCTGCAGTGCAAATTACCACGTACCGGGTGACTATCGGATGTTACTCATACTTCAATTAATCTTTCTTCGAGCCACTCTAAAATCATGTAATGACTGCCCCAGAAATTATACTCCTTATGTCATCATATTCCCTCCCTAGTCTCTAAATAATTGCTGCGATCTTACTCTCTCGCACAATTGCCTGAATTTACCCATGATAGGAATTCCATCAAATAATAACTGAAAGTAATTTCGAAAACAGAAATTATTGCTTATATAGTACGACTTTAAATCACCCTCTAAACTGGACCCACCCCATAGCTGTTCGTTGCTTCAGTTAGATCTGGATGAAAAACTTTACTTCACTGGTGCAAGCCCATACTACACCATTTACAATCGACAAAAGAATGCCGTTTTTGGCACTTTTAGCAACAGTTCGGTCTTAGCAGATGGCTGCCGTTGCAGCTCCAAGCGATCACTTTCTCTGTTGCACGTGATGATTTTCCGCTAAGCTGTTTCCGCTCTGCTATTGCACCTCGTCGTCTGTTTTAGCGCCGCTTCTTCCTTCTCTTAGAAATCTGCAACATATTTTTTGATAAAGTTTTACATTTGAAACATAAATACTTCAGGCTTGTTTCCGTCGGGAATAGCATACTTCATGACGGTATTAGTGAGATTATCGATAGGAGGAAGAACAACATCGGGCGTAAATTTATTTATTGCATATCGATTGCAGCTTATTTGTAACCATGTTCCGTGCTACGAGAATGCAAGACTGTAATGAACATCAGGCATCAAAATATAGATAAAAACCATATCATAAATATACCAGGCTGTGAAATGTCAGTTTGCATATCATTGTATTCCAGGCATGATGACTCATCGTAAATATAATAGCACATGGTGCTACTTGACATTATAAATAACAAACAATAATTAAACTGAGTTTCATGCTTACGTTAAGCGGCTAATCTCGGCATCTGACGCTGATAGTAACTAGCGCCCTGTTTATTACTGTCATCTGTGTTTTACTTTAAAAAAAATATTTAAAAGTTGAAATGTAACAAACAGACGTAACGTTACAGTGAATCCTCAAATACTAAAATAAATTCAGGAATTATGTTAAAACAAGAATGAAGAATATGCTTGTAGAGGGTGCAAATTAAAAAAGTGTTGAAAACAAGTTATACATTATGGATACACATTGAATTCTGGTTGCATAATTATTTGTTCCAAATTGGGTTACTTTATTAAAAGTAACTTACATGGTTGTCAAGCTACGATCCGAAGGACCATGCGATGTACGAAACGACTTATAAAAACGTATCTCTGTTTTTGGTAGAAACATATATAAGTTGGTTTGGTATCAATATTAATTCATGAATACGAAAATTGAAGTACCGATTTTTAATATTAAGTTACAAGGAGGCCAATGATTCTAATATAATTCGAAAGGTATTTTGCTATACATATGCACAAAGAAAAAATAGTGTGTATGAAGCTGTTAAAGACTGGGAAAAGGAAGACGAAGCTTTCACTTTCATAACTCTGATGTTACTTTCTCTATCGCGCATTAAAATCTCCAATACCAACACCGAAAATTGAAGAGCTACCGCACTTCGCCATGCTCGCCGATCATGTGCTACGGTGGGAATGACACGAACAACATTTCTAGCGACTTTCGTGTTTATATGCTTCATTTGCAGGAAAACATGTATGGCGGGCAGCTAAAATGCAACTGCTGCTAAGTCGATGATGTTGTCAGCAGTGAAAATCAACATATCGTAGTAAAGAAGTATGTAAATAACGTTGTATATTCACGCCGTTATTTCGCTTATTTTTCTGTAAGAGTAACTGTGTGGTCATTTGCTGCCATTACCAGAAAATCTTAAGTAACTTCCTAATCTTTAATTTCTTCAATTTAAATAAATACGGGCAACGGCCTTACTGTAGTGGATACACAGGTTCCCGTGAGATCACCGAAGTTAAGCGCTGTTGGGCGTGGCCGGCACTTGGATGGGTGACCATCCAGCCGCCATGCGCTGTTGCCGTTTTTCGGGGTGCACTCAGCCTCGCGATGCCAATTGAGGAGCTAAGCGACCGAATAGTAGCGGCTACGGTCAAGAATACCATTATAACGACCGGGAGAGCGGTGTGCTGACCCCACGCCCCTCCGATCCGCATTCTCCTCGGAGGACGACTTGCGACTTCCGTTATTATGCGGTAACTATTTATTTTTTGGGTTATGCCTACAAGGAGAATGCTAATGGGCCAGAGTGAAAGAAGCACAGCTAACAAACACAATTTTTGCATACAGAAAGTAATAGGAATAATGCAGATGTTGACAGCGATAATTCTATTGTCGTTCTGAAGATACATTTAAATGAGCACTGACCATAATTTCGAATCCATTTGAGAACTGTAATTGCGGACTGATGAATCTACAGTGCAGATTTTGTAATGCAAATCATTTCGCGTCTGAAGTGACTTTACGTGATATAACGGTATTCACTTTGTGTTGTCATAAGAGAACAGTTAATTTGCCGCCATTAACACAAAATTTATTTTTCAACGCAGTGTATCAAAGGCTCCTTTCAAATGAGAAAACAGATAAAGAGAAATCAAAGAATTATTTCTAGAACACACGCAGCTACAACGCAGCATTTGCCACGGATCAGTTCCGCGGCTAAAATTTCAGAACTATGCAGTGCAAGACATTTGATATCAAAGATGACATCCCGTCACGCAGCTGGTCGTATTTCGACCACAGGGGATATTTGTTAAAACTAATACACAAACATGCGCTCCAAGTGGTTGGAACATAACTGAAGTGCAAAAGAAGCTGGTATAGGCATGCGTATTCAAACACAAGAGATATGTAAACAGGCAGAATACGGCGCTGCGGTCGAGAACGCCTGTATAAGACAACAAGTGTCTGGCACAGTTGTTAGGTCGGTTACCTCTCCTAAAATGGCAGGTTATCAAGATTTAAGTGAGACTGAACGTGGTGTTATAGTGGGCGCACCAGCGATGGGACACAGTATCTCCGAAGTAGCAGTGAAGTGCGACCTTTTCACAGGTGTACCGTGAATATGAGGAATCCAGTCAAACATAAAATCTCCGACATCGCTGCGGCCGGAAAGAGACACTGCAGGAACGGGACCAACAACGACTGAATATAATCGTTCAACTTGATAGAAGTGCAACCCTTCCACAAATCATTGCAGAATTCGATACTGGGCCGTCAGAAAGTGTCAGCGCGCGAGCCATTCAACGCAACGTCATCGATATGGGCTTTCGGAGTTGAAGGCTCACTCTTGTACCCTTGACGACTGCTCAACACAAAGCTTTACGTCTCGCCTTGATTCGTCAATACCGACAATGGACTGTTTGTTGATGACTGGAAACATGTTGACTGGTCGAACGAGTCTCGTTTCAAACTGTATCGAGCGGATGGACGAGTACGAGACAACCTCATGAATCCATGGACGTTACATGTCAGCAGGAGATTGTTCAAGCTGGCGGAGGCCCGGTAATGGTATAGAGCGTGTGGATTTGGAGCGATATATGACCCCTGATACGTCTAGGCACGACTCTGACTGATGACACGTACGTAAGCATCCTGTCTGATCACCTGAATCCAATCATGTCCGTTGTCCGTTCCGACTGACTTGGGCAATTCCAGCAGAACAATGCGACATCCCGAACGTCCAGAATTGCTACAGAGAGGTTCCAGGAACACTATTCTGAGTTTAAACACATCCGCTGGCCACCAAACTCCCCGAGCATGAACATTATGGAGCGTATTTGGGATGCCTTGCAAAGTGCTGCGGACTTATGGACAGCCCTGCAGGATTAATGGTGTCAGTTGTCTCCAGAACAATTCCAAACATTAGTCGAGTCTCTGTCACGCCGTGCTGCGGCACTTCTGCGTGCTCGCAGGGCCGCATAAGAGTAAAATTACTACTGGTTCATCAAAGGTTATTAATTTCAATCAATACACAAAATGTACAGTGGAAGTAGGTGCCAAAGAATAACTGGTGAAATTACACACAATTTTCAGTAACACTCTTTATTCAAATTTGGTGCAAGACTTTACGACATTTAAAAAAAACACCAATCATTTAACAAATAAGTCACAATTTACGATAGGAAAGGACTTTTAAATTATTATAAAAAATTTCACACCAGTAAAAGGCAAGTACAGGCAAGCAATTGAACGTATACAACCCGACGCTGCACAATATTTCAAGCTCAGCTAAATTACAGGTGAATTGCACTCCACTCATTAAATGGCGCAGAATATAACTTGTCAGCAACATATAAAGACAATCCTGTTTACAGAAGTTCTCAAAATAGAAAAACTAAAACGCATGAGTCATGCACACGGCGGGAGGGGGGGGGGGGGGGGGAAACTCACAGTCAATAACATTAAGATTTCCAAAATATATAAAAACAAATTTTACCAATTTCTGCCAGTTATCTTACCGCAAGCACACACTCTCGCCAGGTAGGACTTGCGAACTTTTACAACATTCTCCTTTCAAGGCAACAGTTTCTACCCGTAATGATATGGCAGCTTTACTGTATGATTAAATGATGATGATGTCCTCTTGGGTAAAATATTCCGGAGGTAAAATAGTCCCCCATTCGGATCTCCGGGCGGGGACTACTCAAGCGGATGTCGTTATCAGGAGAAAGAAAACTGGCGTTCTACGGATCGGAGAGTGGAATGTCAGATCACTTAATCGGACAGGTAGGATAGAAAATTTAAAAAGGGAAATGGATAGGTTAAAGTTAGATATAGTGGGAATTAGTGAAGTTCGGTGGCAGGAGGAACAAGACTTCTGGTCAGGTGACTACAGGGTTATAAACCCAAAATCAAATAGGGGTAATGCAGGAGTAGGTTTAATAATGAATAGGAAAATAGGAATGCGGGTAAGCTACCACAAACAGCATAGTGAAAGCATTATTGTGGCCAAGATAGACACAAAGCCCATGCCTACTACAGTAGTACAAGTTTATATGCCAACTAGCTCTGCAGATGATGACGAAATAGATGAAATGTATGACGAGATAAAAGAAATTATTCAGGTAGTGAAGGGAGACGAAAATTTAATAGTCATGGGTGACTGGAATTCGTCAGTAGGAAAAGGGAGAGAAGGAAACACAGTAGGAGAATATGGATTGGGGGGAAGAAATGAAAGAGGAAGCCGCCTTGTAGAATTTTGCACAGATCATGATTTAATCATAGCTAACACTTGGTTCAAGCATCATAAAAGAAGGTTGTATACCTGGAAGAACCCTGGAGATACTAAAAGGTATCAGATAGATTATATAATGGTAAGACAGAGATTTAGGAACCAGGTTTTAAATTGTAAGACATTTCCAGGGGCAGATGTGGACTCTGACCACAATCTATTGGTTATGACGTGTACATTAAAACTGAAGAAACTGCAGAAACGTGGGAATTTAAGGAGATGGGACCTGGATAAACTGAAAGAACCAGAGGTTGTAGAGAGTTTCAGGGAGAGCATAAGGGAACAATTGACAGGAATGGGGGAAAGAAATACAGTAGAAGAAGAATGGGTAGCTCTGAGGGATGAAGTAGTGAAGGCAGCAGAGGATCAAGTAGGTAAAAAGACGAGGGCTAATAGAAATCCTTGGGTAACAGAAGAAATATTGAATTTAATTGATGAAAGGAGAAAATATAAAAATGCAGTAAATGAAGCAGGCAAAAAGGAATACAAACGTCTCAAAAATGAGATCGACAGGAAATGCAAATTGGCTAAGCAGGGATGGCTAGAGGACAAATGTAAGGATATAGAGGCTTATCTCACTAGGGGTAAGATAGATACTACCTACAGGAAAATTAAAGAGAACTTTGGAGATAAGAGAACCACTTGTATGAACATCAAGAGCTCAGATGGAAAGCCAGTTCTAAGCAAAGAAGGGAAAGCAGAAAGGTGGAAGGAGTATATAGAGGGTCTATACAAGGGCGATGTACTTGAGGACAATATTATGGAAATGGAAGAGGATGTAGATGAAGATGAAATGGGAGATACGATACTGCGTGAAGAGTTTGAAAGAGCACTGAAAGACCTCAGTCGAAACAAGGCCCCAGGAGTAGACAACATTCCATTGGAACTACTGACGGCCTTGGGGGAGCCAGTCCTGACAAAACTCTACCATCTGGTGAGCAAGATGTATGAAACAGGCGAAATACCCTCAGACTTCAAGAAGAATATAATAATTCCAATCCCAAATAAAGCAGGTGTTGACAGATGTGAAAATTACCGAACAATCAGTTTAATAAGTCACAGCTGCAAAATACTAACACGAATTCTTTACAGACGAATGGAAAAACTAGTAGAAGCCGACCTCGGGGAAGATCAGTTTGGATTCCGTAGAAATACTGGAGCACGTGAGGCAATACTGACCCTACGACTTATCTTAGAAGAAAGATTAAGTAAAGGCAAACCTACGTTTCTAGGATTTGTAGACTTAGAGAAAGCTTTTGAGAATGTTGACTGGAATACTCTCTTCCAAATTCTAAAGGTGGCAGGGGTAAAATACAGGGAGCGAAGGGCTATTTACAATTTGTACAGAAACCAGATGGCAGTTATAAGAGTCGAGGGACATGAAAGGAAAGCAGCGGTTGGGAAGGGAGTGAGGCAGGGTTGTAGCCTCTCCACGATGTTATTCAATTTGTATATTGAGCAAGCAGTAAAGGAAACAAAAGAAAAATTCGGAGTAGGTATTAAAATCCATGGAGAAGAAATAAAAACTTTGAGGTTCGCCGATGACATTGTAATTCTGTCAGAGACAGCAAAGGACTTGGAAGAGCAGTTGAATGGAATGGATAGGATCTTGAAAGGAGGATATAAGATGAACATCAACAAAAGCAAACGAGGATAATGGAATGTAGTCGAATTAAGTGGGGTGATACTGAGGGAATTAGATTAGGAAATGAGACAGTTAAAGTAGTAAAGGAGTTTTGCTATTTGGGAAGCAAAATAACTGATGATGGTCGAAGTAGAGAGGATATAAAATGTAGACTGGCAATGGCAAGGAAAGCGTTTCTGAAGAGGAGAAATTTGTTAACATCGAGTATAGATTTAAGTGTCAGGAAGTCATTTCTGAAAGTATTTGCATGGAGTGTAGCCATGTATGGAAGTGAAACATGGACGATAAATAGTTTGGACAAGAAGAGAATAGAAGCTTTCGAAATGTGGTGCTACAGAAGAATGCTGAAGATTATATGGGTAGATCACATAACTAATGAGGAGGTGTTGAATAGGATTGGGGAGAAGAGGAGTTTGTGGCACAACTTGACCAGAAGAAGGGATCGGTTGGTAGGACATGTTCTGAGGTATCAAGGGATCATCAGTTTAGTACTGGAAGGCATTGTGGAGGGTAAAAATCGTAGGGGGAGACCAAGAGATGAATACACTAAGCAGATTCAGAAGGATGTAGGTTGCAGTAGGTACTGGGAGATGAAGAAGCTTGCACAGGATAGAGTAGCATGGAGAGCTGCATCAAACCAGTCTCAGGACTGAAGACCACAACAACAACAACAATGAAATGGCTAACTTTTGCATGGCACGAAAACACACTAATAACCAACTACCTGTATAAAACACATAAGCACGCTGAGTAAAAGCCTTAAAAGGTATTGAATAGGAAAAACACACAACAGTTTTTGCTGACTAGAAACAATATAAAAAATCCACTGCGGCGTACATTAACAACCTTGCTTGATTATAGCCAAATATACGTACATACACAAATTTACGTAAGTTACAGCTTCCAGATGTGCAGGAATTCGTTATGCAATTGACTAGCTCTTACCACGAGGCAAAAGGAATTTTTCTTCTTTCTTAGAGTACCTTTTACACGTGAGTCTAGTAACACTAGTTATGGCAGGCGAGAGAATGGATCATTTAAAACAGTACAGTCATAGGTGCCTTAGACTGTCACAGACATGGCAGAGGCTGACAGTCGAATAAACCCGTAGGTAAGCTGGGAGGAGAAAGAAACAATCCGAACCGCAGACTTACTCTGACTCCCCCCCTTTCGTCCTCAAAAGGGGACAACAGGACCACCCTTTCTAATATTACCACCTTCGCGCGGGTGGGCAGACGAAAATGAATGGCAGGAAACTCCCAAAATATACGGCTGGTATAATTAACAACAATAAGAAAATTGAATTCAATTAAACTTCATAAAATCTGTTAACAATCAATACTCAACTTCTGGTGCGTTACGACTCCCAGGACTGAACAACCCAGCATCTCCAAATGCTCTGCCGAGCCGCCCGCTGCCAGCCGTTTCAACGGACGCAGGAAGTCGCGCCGATTTTCAGAATCTCCTCGCCGGTCGACAGCATACGGCCGAACTGCAGATTAGGCCCCTTGTGGACCCACGCTCAGAAAGATTCCTGTCGCGACGAGGAGTTAACGTCCCATACCACGGAGCCGCTGCTCGCGTCGCTTACGCTGATGCCACGGTCTGCGTGCTGTCCCCCCTAGCACCGCCAGAGAAGTCGCTTCTCGATGCCCCGACTGCCAACTCTCCACGAGAGTCCATACAGCCACCTCTTAAACCGACGCGAACAGCCCACTTTTCCCCTTTCCCGCTAGAGGGAGACAGCGAAGCCTTCAATTGCGACAAAGGCGCCACCGCCAGGAAACGGAGGGTGACTGCTTCACGCCACGCGCTGCGGTGCGCTTTTCAAAGCCAATTTTACTACGGCTCCTCCCCTAATCGATATTAGGCAGGTGTACCAGTTTCCTTGGCTCTTCAGTGTAGCTTGGTTCATGACCTATGACTTTTATTCTCTCATATGTACAACTAGCACAAAGTTAATCGCTTACTGTAGCACTGTAAGTGACGTCGCGTGTCGTTTTCTCCCATGTCGGTGCCCGCTCTACTTTGGACTGTCGAAAACGACCCAAATTAATGGCTTCCAAAGTGTCATGAATTCACTACATGCGGCAAGTAGGCAGTATCGCAAGAGGCACAATTCAAGAAGTCCTGAGAGATTACAGAAAAGGTAGAGCTCACCAGACGGACATATTCAGCCTCGGACGGTTCAGCGTGGCTGCGCGTTCTGGCGCTGCGGCAGCGCGTCGCTAATGACGCAGCGGACGCCGTTTCGTGTGTGCCGGCCCGTCGCGGAGCCTCCAGGGAGCGAGCCGGGGGTCGCTCGTTCGCACTCCGCGGGGCCCTGGACAAGCCGCGGCGCTCCGTGTGTGTAATGGTCCCTGCGGGAGCCGGCGCGATGTCCGAGCGCCGGGCACGTGCGGTCGCTGCAGAATTCAGGCCACCGCCACACATCGATCTGCGAGGCACGGCGTACCGCGCGGTAATCTGATACAGGGTCACTCAGAGCTGGTCTCCAATCTGACCTCACACTAAGACACACTTGGCAAATGCATGGAAGGGAGAATGCGTTTTGCTTGAAATTCTTCCCACTTCAAAGTTTGGCACGTACTACTGTTTGCACAATTTTTTGCTCTTAGTGTTACGAAAACTATGTGACAGGTCAGGAGGATACGTCAGTATACACTGACGGAAAAAATCGCAGCACCAAATAAAAAAGAATTAATGTAGAGAAATTACGGCAAAACATTTGTCTAGATAATATAGGTTCACCATTATTGAACTATGTGAAAAAAAGTAAATTAGTTAAAAACTAATGCCTGCACACACTTTCTTCAACGATTAAACTACAATAATTTTTTCATAACGCCGGGCTACAGCCATAATATTATATTTCTTTAGTCAGTACCGCCATTAGACTGTTTTTCATCTACAGTGCTACATTTACATTTAAACAATCATGATTTCGGCTTCAAAGTGGCATTATCAACTGTTTTCTGAAAGCAAGTTAGACAATAACAGTGAAATACATAACAAGTGATATAACCGTATAAGAATCCATATATGTAAGGCTTACTTACAAGTGTTATAAATTGCCTAAGGTGGTACACTGTTGTATTAAAATACACTATTAGACGTATCGTCTATGAGTCGATATTCTTGACAGAGCCTACTGCTTTCTTTCATAACTGAATACACCATCTTGACTGACTGACAGTTGGCTAAGTGTCAAATTGTCTTGGTCAAAGAAATTCCTGTTACAAGCAGGTGACCTTTTTTTTTACTTTTTGCACTCAGTGTCCGCAAGGATTGGAAATGTTAGGACTCATTTATTTTCTTTGGTAGTTGTTATATCTTTGCAGTTTATCTTAGTATACAATAAAGTTGCCTGCTCATAAACATAAACAGTAACAAACCTCTCGATAATATTCGCTGCATCCATAAATATAGCAGTCCAGCTAGTCATTGACGTTGTTGACTCTTTACATTATGTTAAATTTAAATGTGCTGTTTAAGATGAAATCTTTTGATTCTTTTATTTGCTTAAATGCTTTTACGTACATGACATGTTTCAGATACCTCTGTTATTTGCACTTATTCCTAAGTAATGGTACACCACATACAACAGGATTTACACGCCTGACGATACGTACATCATAAATATCACTTCAAACCTCACTGGCTAATCAGTGAGTGAGTAGAATAAGGAATTGCACTGTATTCTATTAATTCTGAATTGAGGCAAAATTACACAACTTAGAGTTGGCCATGTGTTAATTTCACGTACAAAGCTGTATATTTACCGACTAAAATGTACTTTAAACAACGTCAATTACTAGCTGGTCTGCTATATTTTTGGATGCAGCCAATATTATCGAGAGGTTTGTTACTATTTATGTCATCTATCACAAAGCGAAAAAAGTGGTCCAACTAAAACATTCATATTTCTTTACGTACTACACGAATATGTAATAAAAAATGGAGCTTCCTATTTAAAAAAAAAACGCAGTTGGTATCCGTGTGATCTATGACAGCGCAATCTAGCGGGCTAACCATAGCGCCATCTGGTTTCCCCCTTCAAGCTAGACAAGTTTCGTTCTTTGTAGTTTTTTCGTTTGACGCTTATTTCGTGAGATATTTGGACCGGTCACTATCAATGGACCACCCGGTATAGCACTCTAACTGCATGGCTACCAGCTCTAAGTAACATCCGACCTCCCGTCTACGATGATTAGATGCTCTCCTGAAGATCTGGACAAACATTCAGAAGAACCCCCAGCTACCCGTTACAGCGATAGCAGAACATCAGCTTATGAAATCAAGAACTGAACAACATCTTGAGGCCTCCGACTTTAACATCAACGAAGTATGGAGAAGTCAATGGGAAGAATCGTCAGTGTTCAACGGTCATCTGGTTGAAAAGCCTTCCACAAGAGTTCCAGGTTTCACACTCCCCAGACGCCAGTGGAGAACCATCAGCCGCATCCGAACAGGACAAGGGAACTGCGGATATCTAAAGCACAAATGGGGATGGGCAACATCTCCAAATTGTGACTGTGGAGCCCTGCAAACAATAAATCATATTGTTGGTGAATGCCCGAAACGAGCCTTCGGGGGATCAATAAATGACATCCACCATGCAGCACCTGAAGGGCGCAAGTGGATCAACTGATTGGACTTAGAAATCTAAGAAATTGTGTAATGTGTACATAATATAGTATAATACTTTGGACATTTGATTCTGTACCTGTATTTTGCTTGTCATTTCTCACACTGTATACTCTTAAAATTACGTATTTGATCCGAGCTCTGTATCATCATACGATAAATAGTAAAGATAACCTACTAATTTACGTTTACGTCACAGATCTCATTCTTGGTGTAGCGATTTTTTTTTCATCAGTAAGTTTTCAAGAGGTGGTGCCCCACGGCTCCTAAATATTTGAAGAACCTCGTGATTACCGCCAAGAGCTACTGATAAAATTTGGTTAGTTACCAACCAGTTTCGGTCCAAGGATCATCATCAGGTCCATGTAAAGCATTTACAATGTCATATTAGGCGATATAAAATCATTGGCATCAGATAAAAAAATCTGCTAATTCGTCGCTGTTGTCACATGGTAATAAATCTGACGCCAAAGATTTCATATCACTTACTATAACGCTGTAAATGCTTTTAAACAACATGATAGTTCGTGGACCGAAACTGGTTGTTAAATGAAGTAATTTAGTCAGCAGTTCTTTGGGGGGGGGGAGGGGGGGGGTATCATGAAGATCTTAAAATGTGACTGACTGTTGATATACATTTTAAAGTGGGTTATGGTCCGTAATAATTACACAACAGATTAACAAGAAGTTACTGGCTTTAGCCGTCACCGGACATCTTGAAAACATTAGGGTGAAACAGTAGTTAACTCACAAGCATATTACCTCATCTTATGGGCTGCAAAACGTAACTTCGTGGAAAGGTTAGCAACAAAATAAGCCCACGCTCGATTTAAAATGTACAATCCAGAGTCGCATCTTCAGGGCTTCAGTTTTTATGCAAGGACCTTCATTGACTACGAAGTCTTTCGCGACGGACGAAGATGACGGAGGTAGTCATCGAAAGCTTGGGATTTTATCCAAATTTGACGCGGCAGGTGAACCGAGAACTTTTTATGCAAGGACCTTCATTGTTTGGCAACACGTCAGGAACGTGTATCTGCGAATTTTGTTGATTTTCTTCGTATGTGACATCACAATGAATCTGTAGGACTATTTAAAAATTTGTTAAATATCTATGTTAATAAATAAACGTTTTGGTTTATGAGTTTGTTATATAGTTGTTCTTTCTTATGCTAGGGGGGAAGAGATGTTGATGAAGTCGTGGGTAATCGTTTGAGAAGATTAGACATGTTTCGTATTCAGCTCGGATTTGTTGCTCGTGGGGGCAGATGGATGTTAAATTTGTCAACCATTTCAATAAACAGTTTAAGAAGTTAAATGTGAGAACATCTTTCTCGTAGTTAGCGATCCATCGAAATTTTATGATCCTAGAAAGTTTCATGCTTCATTGTACAGAAAAATCAGGAGACAACAATGAAAGTCCGAAGACAACGAAGCCAACATATAGAAGCACCTACGTGCCAGGTACAGAAACTACTTAATGCCAGCTTGTCCACTTTTAAAATTCTGCAAACTGGCATACATGTGTAGTTAGATTTGTCAGTGGGGATCCGAACTTTTATTAAAAGTGCTGTGTCACATTTGGCGCGTGTATTAAACAGTTGCTGGACATACTGCTTAGCATTAACAGTTTGGTGAAAGAATCCTGTTACTATACGGACAACAGACTCTGAGCACAGAACACGCCTTGAGTTTATGTACTGGCACATCGGAGTGCTAGTAGGGATTTCCTGACAGACAATGGCACATGCCCTATAAGTGCACGTACCCTGAATGGTTGAGTCTGACCTCATCTGAATTAAGAACTGAAGGTCCGAAAGTCTTGATTCCACTTCATCCAGAAACCACCAGCAGAAGTCAACACGCGGAAGTTCGTCTGGGTGCTTCAACTCATGCACAACAGTAAATCTGCAATGAGAAACTTGCAAGTCTTTTTTAATAACGTTTCGAAAATATGATCTCTAACTTCTCACTTGCACAGATCAACGGGGTTGGTATTTCGCCGGAGTTTGTTCCAGGCTTTCTTTCACTTTAATTTTTTCTAGCGGTTGATCCCTTTTCGGATCGTTACGGTTTTTATTCGCTACAAGCCCGTTCGCACCATTTTTCAACTAAGTTTTGTCCTGCTGGAGGTTTTACCCAAACCGCTTCGAGTCCTTTCCTTCTGAGCAAACAATTTCGCACACATTTTCCACTAGTTATACTTTGTATATGCGCTGTTTTATGTTGCACCATGTTGTGTTCCATTGAGCTTGTCCCTAAACTCGTCTGCTCCGCTCACGCAGTTACACGTAATGACACAGCGAAGAGCTTGGTGTCGAATCCAGATGACAGAGTCACCAGGGTGACTCACGACATAAGATGTGGTGTAGTTCGAAGAACGAGGTAGCATGACAGAGTTGGCCCGCCCGGCTAGCCGCTTGGTTTAACGCGCTGCTTCCGGAGCGGAAAGGCGAGCCGGTCTTCGGCACGAATCCGACCGGCGGATTAGTGTCGAGGTCAGGAGTGCCGGCCAGCCTGTGGATTGTTTTTAAGGCGATTTTCCAGTTACCCCGGCGAATGCGGGCTCGTTCCCCTTATTCCGCCTCAGTTACACTATGTCGGTGATTGCTGCGCAAACACTGTCTCCATTTACGTGTACATCGTAACTACTCTACCAGGCAAACATTTGGGGTTACGCTGGTCTGGTATAAGATGTTACCGGGGGCGGAGGGGGGTGGGGGGGGGGGTTCAACTGGGGGCCGAACCCCGCACAATAACCTTGGGTTCGGTGTGGGGTGGCTGTGGGGCGGCGGTGGGGTGGGTGGACTGCTGTGGCCTGTTGTGGGGTTGTGAACCACTGTGGGCTACGACGGGACGAAGCCTCTCCGTCGTTTCTAGGTCCCCAGCTTAATACACAATACACACACAATGACAAAGTGGGTACCTCACGATGGAATCGCAACTAAGCGCAACCACAGCCAGACCCTGCGAGGAACGAGATACGTCGGCACAGACACACCCTCATGAATTTCCATACGCCGCCGCGGTGTGCCGTTCAACCCACTCTGCAATCATTCCCGAAGACAACTCACTACAGAGCCAGTACCGCGGGAGTAGTCTTAGACAGAGCAAGGTAGCAAAGTCTATAGTCAGCTGTGCATTAAGAGAAGACTATTATTCCGTACTGTATCAAGTGATACGTTTGTGTTTGTTGACAGTAACAAATACACGTAGACGGTGCTGCGAACATGGATTATTTCAAAGTAAATACTTCATCTTGTTCCAATTATAATGAAGTGATCTAATATTTTCGTATAGTGTTGTATCCTCTCGACCTTCTCTAGAGGGTAGTCGAAGAACACACTACAACGCCGACGAGTGTTTTTTCGTCTGGCGCAACATAAGAAGACAGTAGTCAGAAAAGCAGGATTTGAATCTAAGCGAATGCTGTTCAAAAGTCCGATGAAAATCTTACATATTGCATAATTTTTGTCTGGCTGCTCAAAATACCTGGGGTTATCAGTGCATACCTTTTCGTGATTCCAAATAAAAAGTGATGACCATGTGCCTGACAGCTGTGATTGCCTCGATTCGCAGAGATCCGCACCACTGCTACAATCTATCAGTCTTCTGTTTACATTTCGACTTGCTGATGGACGCTGTAGGCAATTAGTGTAAACAGTGAAAAAGTGGAGTTACAGGAAAAAAGCAAAAACAAAATATGACAGGTGCTTTTACGGAAACAGAAATATGTTATTCACAATCCCTCCGCATGATCGACTGATGTTTTTCTATCCTGCGCTGTATTCGTACAGAGGCGGATGAATTTCCAGAGCCTATTTTGCGTATTAAGAGCGAACGAACTGACCTGAAAAATGACTGATGGAAATGTGTTCTATGTAAAATCACATCATTTACGCTGCACAGTCTTCTAAGAAAAATAACGGGGGTTAAGAAAAGATTGTCAGTGTTGGCAATGGGAAAGCGTAAACGACACCTTAAGCGCAGTGATGGCAACGCAAACCGGCTCGGAAAGTACTCATATGAGTGAAGCGAACTGACCATTGTTAATGAACCCAACTACCCATCACAGAAAATGCTGGAAACTGTGACTTAGTTGTGCCAATAGGTCGCTGTCACATGTCTGCGTTTGCACATATCCCACATGATCTTTACTCCGTTTTGGATGTAGATGTTTGTAACCAACATTTCTCATAAAATTTTCCGAGAAGTGTTATATCTTTGGTAAATATGATTAGGGAATCTGCCAAAGGAATATAAATTATTTTGGCTCCTTTACTTTGGTCGTAGTTTTACTCGACGATCCGTCCCAGCTTTTGTAGCGCCTTTTTTCATTGGTATGAATTTCTTTCCCAGATGCAGTGAAAGAGCTTGACTCATTATTTGCAATGATTTCCAAATTTCACTTAGAAATTCCGCTTTATATTTAGATCAAAGTGTCATCAACAATGAATTCATACAGTGTTGATCTGTTTTATATATACAGGGTGAGTCACTAACTATTGCCACCAAGAATAACCCCGAAAGTATGATAGGAGCTGAAAAGTTTGTGGGACAAAAGTTGCATGAGACAGTGGGGGGCATATTATGGTTTTTTATTGCTAGGTGGGGTGGCGTCAGAGATATGAAGGTCAAACTTTTTTTTTTTTAGTGGGATACTATAATTTGGTACTTATTTCCTGATAGCGGCTATCGAGATGCATCCAATGATGTGTAATAGTAATCCAATTATGTGTAACAGTAAGGTCTTTGAAGGTCAACGAAGGTCACAAAGGTGACATGAACTCCATTTACAGAAGGTGTTATCAATGCAGTGCTGCAATCTTCTTATCATGGATTGAGTGGTATTCCTTATCACATTGGCACTTATCAAAGCACATGCTCTGACAATCCTCTCTCGCATATCTTCAGGTGTAGTTGGAACGTCTTTATAAACGAATCCCCACAAGAAAAAATCCAGAGGCGTGAAGTCTGGCGAAGGAGCCGGCCACGACACGTCTCCTCCGCGTCCAATCCAACGGTTTGGGAACTGTATCTGCAACTCATTTCTAGCCATCAGGGAAAAATGTACCAGAAACTCATCGTGTTGATACCACATTCTGTTCCTAAAGGTATTTCTTCCAGTAACAGAACTAACGTTTCTCGCAGGAATATGGCGTACATCCTAAGATTAATATTTCTTTCGATCAAATAGGGGCCTATAATCCTGTCCTCCAGAATCCCAACCCATACATTCACTGACCACGGTTTTTGATGTGCAACTTGCCGCAGCCAACAAGAATTTTCAGTTGCCCAGTAATGCTTGTTATGCAAATTAACATTTCCATGGTTCGTGACAGTACCCTTGTCGGTAAATAAAATAACATTAATAAATGTGTCATCTCTCTGAGTATGAAGTTGAGCCCATCGACAGAATCCAATGCGACGCATACAATCCGTAACAGTTAATTCTTGGTGGAGACTGATATGGTAAGGATGATATTTACGGCGATTGAAACACGAACACTACTCTGGCTCATGCCAGATTCCCTTGCGATTTGATGTGAACAAACACAAGCATCTCGAATCACAGTGGAAAGTATACCAATTTCCGTTTCGTCGTTAGTAACTTTCTTTGCCGGATATATTTCCGATGCGTTAAAGATCCAGTTGTTCTCAATTTATCAGATACATATTTAATTGTACGATGTGTAGGGTGAGTACGTTGAGGATATCTTTCAGCGTATGTCTGTAACTCTCCCTGAATTTCGTTGACATTCTCCGCAAATGAGAAGCATATAGACTTTTTCTTCGAAGAACTACACCATTCACATTCGCTTGATTCGATGATACTAGTCTTACCATTCCTATTAGTGATGTATTGCGAGACCGTCGAATGGTGTTTTCATGTGAATGGCACGTTAGATGGATACGCCGTATTCGGCGAATATTTACTATTTGCACGATATACAGTGGCGGTCAAAATAATAGAGCCACCTAGCAAAGGTTTGGAATAAAGTGCACATTTATTACTAGACATGTTTGAACTATGATGGAAACCATTACAACCGAGTCACATTGTACTATAGTCAGTTATATAGATAACACAACACAAAATAATCAGTAATAATCAATAATATTCAAAAGAATACCAGACCACAGGGTCAAAAAAATAGAGCCAATTGAAACAAATATATTGTACTTGATCTCAGTCTTATGAAACGTACAGGAACAGTCTTTTTTGCATAGGACTGCATTAGTACTTCGTGGGGTAACCCTTATTTTTGAGGATTGCCCTGCACCTCTTACCCATAGAGTCTACTAAACGCCTGCATTCGTCACTACTGATCGCATACCAGGCTCTCTGGATTTCTTCCCACAGTTTTTCTGAAGATGTAGCTTTTGAGCGGTCAATTCTCTTGTCTAAGATCTCCCATAAGTTCTCAATGGGTGATGCGTCAGGGGACTGAGGTGGCCACTCTAATACTTCGATATTGTGCTCTTGAACAAACTGCCTTATGATCCTTGCAGTATGCTTTGGATCGTTATCGTGCTGAAATTTCCATTTCAGCGGCATTTCCTCTTCAGCATAAGGCAGCATCACATTTGCCAAGATGTCTTTGTACATTTCTGCGTTCATTATGCCGTTGATACGGTGTATTGGACCAATGCCGTACCACGAAAAACATCCCCATACCATAACACTTCCGCCACCGTATTTCACAGTTTTTAAAGTGTACTTGGGATTAAATTCCTGGTTTGGTGGGCGGCGCACATAGACTTTTCCGTCTGAGGCAAACCTATTAAACTTGGATTCATCGGACCAAAGGATGTTCCTCCACCAAGTATTAGGTTTTTGTTCATTTCTCCGGGCAAAGGCTAACCTTTTCCGAACATTAGCTTGTGAAACATGTGGCTTCTTTCTTGCAATGCGCCCATTCAATTTTGCAGATCTCAGTCGTCTTTGAATCGTTGAGGTTGATGGTTGAACATCATGTTCGTCGCTAAACAAAATGGCTTTCAGTCGTGGTGTTGACAAAAATGGGTCTTTCTTCACTTCCCTAGTGATGAGTCTGTCTACGCGAGGAGTAGTTACACGAGGTCGCCCCCTGTTCTCCACCTGCGGCTTTGTTTGTTTTGACCGTCTCATGGCGTTCTGGACTCGTTTTCGCGAAACGTGCAAGACATTGGCTATTTTATTCATGGACATCCCACTTTTGAACATCCGGAACATTACTATACGCTCATCTTCACTGGTATGCTTTGCTCTGCCCATCTAGACGAATGTAAACAAAACCACACGTCAATTTACATACAAAACAACTGCATAAAAATCAATTTAAAGGCACATGTGTAAAGCGGCTCTATTATTTTGACCCATAAGATTCTTACCTTTATGCCTCTTTTCACACGTCTAGCTCAAACGCTTCCTTTCGGACGACTAAAGATAGCAGCAACGTCTTCCCTGATGTTGTCTACAAGGGACTGACAACACGGCACTCGTGGCGATTTCGCGAACTAATAGATATCCTAGTTCTTAATCTCGTCAATAGAGGTGGCTCTATTATTTCGACCGCCACTGTATGAGGTGGAATTGTCAGAGCATGTGCATCGATAAGTGCCGAAGTGATAAGGAATACAACTCAATCCATGATAAGAAGATTGCAGCACTGCATTGATAACAATGATCGTCACTTCAAACACCTTCTGTAAATGGACGTCATGTCATCTTTGTGACCTTCGTTGACCTTGAATGACGTTACTATTACACATCATTGTATTCGTCTCGATAGCCGCTGTTAGAAAATAAGTTGCAAGCTATAGCATCCCATTTAAAAAACAAAGTTGACCTTCATATCCCTGAAGCCACCCTACCTAGCAACAAAAACCAACGTCATATTATGGCCCCCGTTCTCCCATGCAACTTTTCTCCCACGAACTTTTCAGTTTATCATACTTTCAGAGTTATTCTTGGTGGCAATAGTTAGTGACTCACCATATATATATATATATATATATATATAGATATATATATATATATATATATATAGGGTGAGTCACCTAACATTACCGCTGGATATATTTCGTAAACCACATCAAATACTGACGAGTCGATTCCACAGACCGAACGTGAGGAGAGGGGCTAGTGTAATTGGTTAATACAAACCATAAAAAAATGCACGGAAGTTGTAAGTAGGCTGTTTAGGTTTTTTTATTGGTAACGCCACCTCTGTATGAAAATCACTGGCTGTGCTGTGTGCAGTCTGTGGCTGCTTTGCATTGTTTTAATACTCGCCATTGTAGTGTTAGGCAGCTGGCTGTGAACAGCGCGTAGCGTTGCGCAGTTGGAGGTGAGCCGCCAGCAGTGGTGGATGTGGGGAGAGAGATGGCGGAGTTTACAGCACAGTACTATCTTCATCACGGCAATAAGCGTAATAACTAAGATATCTATTCGCAAAGCATTTCATTTTTGTGTATCGTGAGGTAAGTACATTGACTTCTGCAGAACTTAGCTTTCGGAGGACGATAACTACGACACTTCCACAGAGATTATCTTACAACAAGACGCACAGTTTAGCGCTACAGGACACGTATTTTAGTGATTAATTTTGTACTTAAAACATTTATTTTTAAAGATTTTTGAATTACAATGATACAAAGGTTTTCCCGTGATACATTTCATTCCATTGTTGTAATCTGTAACACCTGAGGCTATAATTACATTAATCCTCAGGGGGGTACACGCCTACTTTGTGTACCATGTGTTTGGCAAGCACAAGGAGCCCTAGCTAATATGGTATTTGCTTATACAACTTGACACATCAGTACCATATTTCTCTGACACACAAATTACACAGCTATCTGACCATTTAACTGAGAGATAAACATTTTTTTTACTACATCTGTGACAGATGTTTACGTAATTACACAGTTGGATAACTTCACACTTATGAAATTGTATTTTGTCTGTACTTTGTGAAATGCTCATTTTTTCGGAACCATTGTGATACTATGAAAGCTTTGAATGATGTATTTTGGTAAGGGAGCATAATTTTAAAGTATGTTTGAGGTACATGACACTATTGAAATGAGCAGAGAATTTTTAAGAGTTATGAAATGTGTGTAAATGCGTGAATGTATCACAATGCCGACGAAAATTTTTTTGGACACTGTTATATCAATAAGATTTTGTTCCTACAGATTTGTAACGCTAATTCTTGACCTGTGAAATTTTTTATATGAGACTGTCACTGTAGCGGAAACTGCTGTCGTAAATATTTCCGTACGAAAGTTAAGTGACCACCTGCACGTAATGCGTCGCGGGCACCCAGCTGTGTCAGACGCCTGGAGAAAAAGCCATTATTGCGAGCCCTTTTCAGCGGCACAGGTAGAAAAAAAAGGGAGGCCATTATCCTGACTATTGACGTTCCTTTGTAGAGAGCATCGCAAAAACGACACGGTCGAACTTGAAAACATATGATTACCTTGTGGAGCTCTTAATTTATGATATTTACTGAGATGCCTAATGAAATGACGAGAAATATTTTTATGTCTATACACCTGATTATGACTACTGTCTCTCTAGTTGAGAGATTTTTCTACTAACTTATGAAATGCCTCATGACTACTGAATGATATTTTTATGCTTTACTTTGTACATAGTTGCTTATTTCATTTGATATCTAGTTTCTAGCTGCACTGCAGCATTGGTTCAAATAAAATTTTATAGATGTACTAATATAAATATTTTCTGTCTACAGATCCAGTAAATAATAGTTTTGTGATATATTTCAAAAAAAATGAGGGAGCACAAATAGACATTTCCCTTCACAGGAATTGCATAAATAATTTCTTTACGATTTGGTAACTTATCTGCTAGTGTAAGTTCTCGTGATGCATCACTCTAGTGTTAAGATGTGACATAGGTATTAGACATGGCCATTTTTAGTGTAATATTTTTTTTCTGCTTGAGCTATGCCATGTTTAGATATAATTTATTACCTTTGCTTCTGCTGATTGCCAGGCATAGTGTTACTGAATTTAACTTTGTATTACTCTGTTAAGCTAGTTTTACTACTGATTTATTTTTCTTGTTGCTGCACATTGGCTCATATTAGTTGTAATGTTGCATTGTTTGGTAATTTAGATTTACTGTAGCTTGCTTTGCAATTTTCCATTTTTTTTTGTCATTGCTGTTTGTGTTAATATGTTATGTGCTGCTGCATTGCCTCGTCCCTTAGGTTAGCATCTGAGCTCAGTAGATTTAAGTTAGCTTAAGAGGGGGTAGACTACATAAGAAACTGACTATGGACAATAGGGAAAGAATGCTTTGAAAGTTATAGGAAAACGATTTGGGCCTAAATGAGTATTGTACAATGAGCCATATTTATTTTGAAAGAAATATGGTTAGAATACAGAAAAGAGGTACAGATAGGACTTTTTGGGAATAATGATGAACGAAGGGAGATCTCCAAGAACAAAAAAGGTTTTGTTCGCAAAATACTGCTGTACCAAAAGTTACGATGAAAACGAACCCTGTCCTTTCCATTGTGTTATCCCCCTATGTGTTTGTGCACCCTTGTGTATTTGTTTTCTTCCTGTCTCTGTGTACTGTTTCATAGAATTTTTTTCTCTTCTAATACTAAGCTACATTCACTATGATGAGGAATACTGTTATCATCAAATATAATTTGCATTAATAATATGTTATTTTCTTTGTAAAGATGTTTAGACATTATTTATTCTGTTTTGTTTTAATGTTCATGTGTGAAGTTGATGTTTCGAAAGTTATTCTGATATTTTATGTATGTACTCATGTCATAATTCCTGTAACACTGACGTATATGTTATTTCGTTTCTTTTGTAAAGCCTGTATTACAAATGTTCTCTGTATTGTTATGTTCTTTAATGATGTATTTTGTACCTTTGTAATTGTATTCTTATGTTATAAAATTGTAATTGACACCAGGTCATCAAATTAAGTAACTTGTAAGTTCCATTTCACTGCACACGTTTCTGTTGGTCATAGTATATGGACAATATGTGAGAAGTAGGGACTGTTAGTGTTTGCACGTGTGTTAATAATTCAGCAAGGGACTGGATAACAGCATTGCTGGTTCTAAGGACAATTAAAAAACTTTGTGAGTGCACAAGTGGTGGTTTATGGACTTGCTATATTGTCCGCAAGACTCTTCGATGGTGATTGTGCACCTGCACAGTCACAACAGATGGCTGCTGGCCATCTCTACCAGGACTACAGTGGGTCTGCAGCTTTGATGGCCCACCAATTTCTACAAGGACTGCAGTGGGTCTGCACCTCTGGTGACCCACCAGTACCGTAATCTCTACCAGGACTACAGTGGGTCTGTATCTTTGATGGCCCACCAATTTCTACAAGGACTGCAGTGGGTCTGCACCTCTGGTGGCCCACCAGTACCGTAATCTCTACAAGGACTACAGTGGGTCTGCGTCTTTGCTGACTCACCAGTACCATTATTTCTGCAAGGACTGCAGTGGGTCTGCGCCTCTGGTGGCCCACCAATACCGTAATCTCTACCAGGACTGCAGTGGGTCTGCTCTGTGATGACCTACCAAACGATATTCTTCAAAACTTCGATTGACTCCGCTGTGGGTTTGCTCTGTTGTGGCCCATTACCTGTCAGCATGTCAAGAGTCAGCACTGTCTTTCCGTTGGAAGGACAACACTACTTCTTCAAGACTGCATGGAAATCCACTACTTCTGTGTGCAATTTCTTTTACTAATGAGACTTTGTGAAAAAAAAAACTGTGATTACTATTATGATGAATGATCAGGACTGTCTTTATGGACTGTGAGAAATTTTAGCTTTTGACCAACATTGTATCAATAAGTGTGTGCATTTGATTTCTTTGGTATTGTAATTACGATTATGAAAAATTTTAACAAATATGTATTGGCCAGTGCCCAAAAAAAAAATTGTAAAATTTTTTGTTGGGAGCATGGGGGCTATGTAAGTAGGCTGTTTAGGTTTTTTTATTGGTAACGCCACCTCTGTATGAAAATCACTGGCTGTGCTGTGTGCAGTCTGTGGCTGCTTTGCATTGTTTTAATACTCGCCATTGTAGTGTTAGGCAGCTGGCTGTGAACAGCGCGTAGCGTTGCGCAGTTGGAGGTGAGCCGCCAGCAGTGGTGGATGTGGGGAGAGAGATGGCGGAGTTTTGAAATTTGTCATGAACTGCAATATTTATATATGATGATATCAAGGTAAATACATTGTTTGTTCTCTATTAATATCTTTCATTTGCTAACTATCCCTATCAGTAGTTAGTGCCTTCCATAGTTTGAATCTTTTATTTAGCTGGCAGTAGTGGCGTTCGCTGTATTGCAGTAGCTTGAGTAGCGAAGATTTTTGTGAGGTAAGTCATTTGTGAAAGGTATAGTTTAATGTTAGTCAGGGCCATTCTTTTGTAGGGATTTTTGAAAGTCAGATTGCGTTGCGCTAAAAAAATACTGTGTGTCAGTTTAAGCACAGTCGTGTATAAATTGTTAATAAGGGGACGTTTCAAAGTATGTTTTTTAACACAAACCTACGTTTTTTTAAATGGAACCCCGTTAGTTTTGTTAGCACATCTGAACATATAAACAAATACGTAATCAGTGCCGTTTGTTGCATTGTAAAATGTTAATTACATCCGGAGATATTGTAACCTAAAGTTGACGCTTGAGTACCACTCCTCCGCTGTTCGATCGTGTGTATCGGAGAGCACCGAACTACGTAGGGATCCAAAGGGAACGGTGATGGACCTTAAGTACAGAGGAGACTGGAACAGCACATTACGTCCACATGCTAACACCTTTTTATTGGCCTTTTACACTGACGCACATGTACATTACCATGAGGGGAGAGGTACACGTTCGACGGGCGTTTCATAGGACGTGGAGGACGCATAAATTGGCCAGCCCGTTCTCCTGATCTTACACCTCTGGACTTCTTTCTGTGGGGTACGTTAAAGGAGAATGTGTACCGTGATGTGCCTACAACCCCAGAGGATATGAAACAACGTACTGTGGCAGCCTGCGGCGACATTAAACCAGATGTACTACGGCGTGTACGACATTCATTACGCCAGAGATTGCAATTGTGTGCAGCAAATGATGGCCACCACATTGAACATCTATTGGCCTGACATGTCGGGACACACACTATTCCACTCCGTAATTGAAAACGGATTCCACGTGTGTACGTGTACCTCACCCCTCATGGTAATGTACATGTGCGTCAGTGAAAAAGACCAATAAAAAGGTGTTAGCATGTGGACGTAATGTGCTGTTCCAGTCTCTTCTGTCCCTAAGGTCCATCACCGTTTGTGGTGTCACCGCCAGACACCACACTTGCTAGGTGGTAGCTTTTAAATCGGCCGCGGTCCGCTAGTATACGGCGGACCCGCGTGTCGCCACTGTCAGTAATTGCAGACCGAGCGCCACCACACGCCAGGTCTAGAGAGACGTCCTGGCACTCGCCCCAGTTGTACAGCCGACGTTCATAGCCATGGTTCACTGACAAATACGCTCTCATTTGCCGAGACGATAGTTAGCATAGCCTTCAGCTACATTTGCTACGACCTAGCAAGGCGCCGTATTCAATTGATATTGAGATTCTATTAATGTATCATCAAGAGCGATGTTCTACAAATGTGGATTAAAGTTAAGTATTCCAGAAGCTACGTACTTTTCTTTATAGCATTCATTACGTATCCTGTTTCAGACCTCACGCCAGCCTGCGTGAGTTAAGCGCGTGCCTTTCGGCTTCCTCTCATTGTGTCTAGACTGTCTTCTCTAGACACAACAGCGTTCCCTTTGGATCCCTACGTAATTCGGTGCTCTCCGATACACACGATCGAACAGCGGAGGAGTGGTACTCAAGCGTCAACTTTAGGTTACAATATCTCCGGATGTAATTAACATTTTACAATGCAACAAACGGCACTGATTACGTATTTGTTTATATGTTCAGATGTGCTAACAAAACTAACGGGGTTCCATTTAAAAAAACGTAGGTTTGTGTTAAAAAACATACTTCCGTGCATTTTTTTATGGTTTGTATTAACCAATTACACTAGCCCCTCTCCTCACGTTCGGTCTGTGGAATCGATTCATCAGTATTTGATGTGGTTTATGAAATATATCCAGCGGTAACGTTAGGTGACTCACCCTGTATATATATATATATATGTATATATATATATATATATATATATATATATATATATATATATAAAGTCAAAGCAAGTGACGAAACATGTGTGTCTTATTAGTACGAGGTTAAAAATATGTTCTGCACACGACCTTCCTTTCAAGAATCCTACCTAGTATTCCCCTTCATGCTTATCGACTTGTGTTTACAATCTCGTTAACATTGCACTAGAAAGAAGTTTGTAAGCTACTGTGACTATGTAGACAACCCCACAGTTAACTGCGTCTTGTCTTTCTTCTTGTAAAATGGAATGGATTACTGCACTGTACGCTTTGAATCTTGTGTATTTCTTCCGTTTCCTAAATTCTTAGAATTACTTTGTTTAGGAATTTTTTACAGTTTGAACCAACTTTTTTCCAAAACCTCTGCTGCATACTATTTCCTACTAATGGCTTGTTTTTTTTTATATTTAAGTGTTGGATTAGTGTTTGAATTTCATCTAATCACGGGGTACGGTGATTATATTTTTATTGCCAGAGTGTTGGAAGGTTAATCTTTCTATTAGTTCTTCACGGTTGGCAAATTTTACGAAGTACTTTGTCAGCTGTGCACGATTATCAGTGTTGTTACGTATCGGTTTCCATAGTCTTATCTAAAGCACAGACTGGGAGATTGATATTTTTTCAGTTCTTTCTTGAATTCTGTAAATACCTATTGTGATGTGGTTTTCAAATGATTCTGCAGTTTATTCTAGATGCTTCTTGTTTAATTCCCTTTTAGCATTTCTTAATGACTACAGATTTGTTTATTTCTCGCAAAATTTTGATAATTTTCAAGGGTTGTATTAAACAGTTGCTCCACTCCTGGATTTTATTATTCGGTGACAGACTACGTTCTATTATTTGTGTTTTATAGGCACTCTTAGAGGAGCTATTGCTTCCGCTGTTTCGATTACCTTTAATCGTTTGGTTTCGCTATTGATTTCCTTTGGTCCTGTAAATTTGGAGTGATTTTCCTGTAGCTTTGTTGTCTTTTCCACTTCTAACGCCATTCTTGTTTCAAAACCTATTTCCAGGATGATATATTAGGTCCATCGGTCATATTCTTCAATCCGGCGATAAAATGCTGAGGGGAACCCGTATATTCACTTTTGTTATCAGGATCCAGTGTGGTATGGTGGTGTTAAGTTCCTATGGGACCAAACCATTGAGGTCATCGGTCACTAGGCTTACACACTATTTAATCTAACTTAAACTAACTTGCTCCAAGGGTAACCCACAGACCCATGCCCGAGGGAGGACTCCAACTTTCGACGGGATGAGCCGCGCGAACCGTGGCAAGGCGCCTTAGGCTAGGCGCTGAGGCCGGTATTACACTATCAAATTTCTTCGTCCAGTATCTTTGTCAAATATCATTGTCAAAGAAATTTGATGCTGTAATAGGGAAATTTGTCAAATGTCGTCAAATATTTGATCAAATCTAGGGCCTTGCTGTAGATTTGATCAAAGAAGTCGCTTGTCTTCTGTTCACTGCAATGTGACATGTTACCACGTGGAGCGCTAGCATCGCTGCAGCATTCTGTCATCTGTAGTGTTTGTATAAACATTGCCGTTAAATACAATTGGTGTGTACCTACAGCTACAAAATTAATAGAGATGTATGCAGATGATGAGGCGCTTTACAACATGAGGCACCCTGAATACAAAAACAGATTAAGAAGATTGGAGACCTAACCTAACCTAACCTAATTCTCTCCTGTAGCAAGGAATCGGAGTGTTACAGTGAACCTCTCTTCTGCAGACATAGCAGTTCTTAAGTGAGTGTTGTGCTTTGTGATATGAGAATACACTTCACTGAGCACATACTGAAATGTATGCTCATCCATTCTTAAGTAACTAATGTACGACTTGACGTCCTCCACTATAAGCTCACGTAACATGTTTTGTTGAATGCTTTTATCGTGTCGTCGTAAAACCCACGGCTTCACCCAGCTACGTTTCGGTTTTTTCTCCCGCTTCTCTTCCACATGTGCACACAGTGCAATTGTCATACATGCAACTGATACGGTTAATAACAAGTTGTTGTTGTCAGCCATCTTGAACTTTGACGAAAAATATGATGACAGTGTAATTTTTTAGCGCCACGTCAAAGATCTTTGTCAAACATATTTTACGAATGTGCTGTTTGAGGCTTTCCCGGCGCTGCATCTGCTTGATAGGTTCCCGGGAATTACGCCGGATAATATTGTAGAAACCGCACAATATTTCAGCGAGACAACTGCCCGCCATCTTCAGGTGCTACTGTCGCGTAGCTTTTTTTTTTTTCCTTTACTGAGTTTCGATTCCCCCTGAAGGGAGGCGGGCTGGCAGCTGCTTATTACGCCGCTCTTCAGCCTATAGAATTTGTTTTAAAAAGATGAAGATAATAAAAAATAACAGTTGGCGATAAAATCGGTGACTTAAAGGTAAAATGGCAGAAAATTCTGGAACTTAAAACATAAAACACAGGGTTGACGATGCTAATAAAATACACAGGAAGCAGAAAAATAATAGACAGACAATTAAAAAACACGGCGACAGTCTGGTTTCTGTTCGCAAGAGATAAAATGCACACCCAGCGACAGCATGGTTTCTGTTCGCAACACTGTGGAAAGACGCACAACACTGAACACTCACCTAAACACTGCACTAAAAAGTTGGCACAAATATGACATACCACAGCCGAGAGCAGGTGGGGGGAAACTGGACAGATGACGGGGAAAGAAAAGGGGGGGAAGGAGAGGAAAAGTGAAGGGGTGAGGGGGGGAAGGAGCCAATGGAAGATGAGGATCCATAAGAGGGGTGGGGGGTCGTGTCGCTGAGAAGCTCGCCAATTTAGATGCTGGCTTTCTAGAACAGCGCAGGCGTCAGCGGGGCATAACGTCATCGAAGACCAATCGTAGACAGCGTCGAATACCAGAGCCCTCTGCTGGAGAAACGGGTCGCGGTCTGCGGAAGCGCCCCGCGGCGCGGGAAAATGCGGCCGGGAGCGACGGACCCCGTTCGCGCGAGCGAGGTGTTGGCGCGCGATTTAAGCATCTGCTCTAAGGCTTCCCATTTCCGATGACTCGGTGCGTTTACTAATCTGTGGCTGACGATTCCTTAGTGCCGCCAAGGCTGGCTCCCAGGCTTTGCTCAGGTGAAACCCCGTGTCTCTGTTTATTTGACGAATATTTGATCAAATCTTTGACAAAGAAATTTGATCGTGTAATACCGGCGTAATTGAGAGGCGTATAGCACGTTTGACGCGTCGCAACGCAGCTCGTGTTTTCACAGGTTCAAATGGGACCGCGCAAATTGCGACGCGACGCGACGCGACGCGACGCGACGCGACGCGACTGGGACGCGACACGCGCCTGCGCCAGTCGCGCGGCGTTGTGGTTGAAGCACAGTCTCTTGCGCCGCGCTTCACGCGAGCACCTCGGGAGGAGTGAGGCGGGGAGCGAGAAGGCAATCCTACCGTATGCTCATTTCGGCACGGCGCATATGGGCAGCGGAATTCTTGCCCATCCGAAGAATCAGCCTTACGGTATACTGAGTTTTATTGTCACTGAGTATTGTTTCGTTTTTCGCCGTTTAAGCGCTCCATATCTTTTCGTTGGTTCATAATGGTTTTCAGTTACATGTATGTCATGTTTATTCTTTTGTCAAGAAAAATGCACAGTTCAATAACTGGTTAGCCGTTAGCCACTGGAAACATATCTTCTGCCTCCACAATGTTTTCAGATAGTAAGAAGGGACAGACGATTCATCGTCAGGGCAGTGAATAAGGAAGTAAGGAACGTTATAAAATCATGTGATGCAGAAGCAAGGCAGAAATTAAAACAAGGTTATCTACTTGCTGTCTATTATGCTGACGTATCTCTAGAAACAGTTACAAAAAGTCGAAAAGACGCAATTTCCACACGTATGAATCCTTTGTGCTCCTGGTAAAAAGTGTCCGAGACATGAAGTACGTAAGTTTCGCTATCATTATGTGGATATGAGTCTAATAAGAGACATTATACTGCGTACATGTGGACATCATATTTCCACTGCAAGCTAGAAACATTCGAGCAGCCCTCACGAATAACGATGTTTTAATCGGTTCGTCGTGACGAGAAAAAGCATTTCAGTTGTTGCATACACGCTACCAGCATTAATAAAAAATAAAAATGATTCAAATGGCTCTGAGCACTATGGGACTTCTGAGGTTATCAGTCTCCTAGAACTTAGAACTTCTTAAACCTAACTAACCTAAGGACATCACACACATCCATGCCCGAGGCAGCATTTGAAGCTGCGACCGTAGCGGTGGCGCGGCTCCAGACTGTAGCGCCTAGAACCGGTCGGCCACTCCGGCCGGCGCATTAATAAACTAATTACACAATAGACTGCAAAAAGGTAGCAGTGGTCGGTATTATTCAAAAAGTACGAGTATCCAGATAGAGTCATGGTGATTTGATATATTTATTTTGTTGAAATGTATTGCTGACAAAGGCAGATCTACTTTCATGAGAATATTTTTCGAACGACGTGAACTCTTCCTCTCACAAAACACACTTGTCTAGCTTCCCCATTCCTGTCGCGCGCATTATTCTCAGCTGCTGATGATACACTGGCCATTGTGTTGTGCCACGTATTAATTGTTTACTTTTGTCAATAACTATTTTATCACGCACTGTCAGTTTGGCAAGGCGTTGCGTTCATTCTGTCTGAACGGTACGTACTTCATTACTTTAATAGCGCTCAGATGAAGAAAAGGAATAAAATACTTTGGTAAGTTTCCATTCCAGTCGCTCAGTATTAAAAATACGATGGGTTATGGGATTTAAACAAAATTCCAACAGAATTGGCGATTTATTTTTGTATGAATTGTTAACCTTTTCCCATTCGAAGAAGTATCACAATTTACAAGTAACGGCTACATTTCTCTTGTTGACAGGTTTGAGAGTACTGCTTTTGCCAAAACACAGTATAATTTTTGCAGAAACTCATTTTTGCAGCAGCTATTGTGGAAGAATTCTGAGAGTGTCTTGTTAAACAAGTAATTGGCGACCAGGGAGCTCGATAGCTTACGAAAAAACTCATTGTGGCGGTTTGTGGTAACATAAGGGAAGAAATTTTATGTTTATTTACAGTCACTGGAATGAAAAAATAAAATAGGAAGTACAACTTCTGATATATCGCCATAGGTAAGAAAGTTCAGTATGTTTACGAACTGGCAAAGTACTCTCCTCCCTGTGTGCCGTCATTCGCCAAAATCTCGTTTCGATGTCTCGATGTCTCGAGCGGTTTAGGAGATACGAGGGATATGAGAATATTTCATTCCCCTGGGCGTGAGATCGGGAGTGAATGCGCTGCATAGGATCCGTTTTCTCGAGATCGGTGGCAGACAGAGACCTCCTCGGAAGTCTAATGAAAAATTTAATATGTTAGCTAAATTTCGTACACAGCAACATATGGTGTAATATGCACCAAACGCAAAATCATAGCGACCCCTTTTTTTATTGCAAACTTTGCAGTTTTGCGTAGTGTCTTATTCAAATGTATGTATCACAATAAGCATGACCATTGGCGAGATGAAGACGAAGCTGACATACAGGGTGTTACAAAAAGGTACGGCCAAACTTTCAGGAAACATTCCTCACACACAAAGAAAGAAAATATGTTATGTGGACATGTGTCTGGAAACGCTTACTTTCCATGTTACAGCTCATTTTATTACTTCTCTTAAAATCACATTAATCATGGAATGGAGACACACAGCAACAGAACGTACCAGCGTGACTTCAAACACTTTGTTACAGGAAATGTTCAAAATTTCCTCCGTTAGCGAGGATACATGCATCCACCCTCCGTTGCATGGAATCCCTGATGCGCTGATGCAGCCCTGGAGAATGGCGTATTGTATCACAGCCGTCCACAATACGAGCACGAAGAGTCTCTACATTTGGTACCGGGGTTGCGTAGACATGAGCTTTCAAATGTCCCCATAAATGAAAGTCAAGAGGGTTGAGGTCAGGACAGCGTGGAGGCCATGGAATTGTTCCGCCTCCACCAATCCATCGGTCACCGAATCTGTTGTTGAGAAGCGTGAAAGGGTACAGTACCACCCGACATTGAAAATAGGTACAACATACTTCATTATTTTTGTCAGAACAACACATTTTTTTTGTAAAATAACTCAATTTCAATTAATACAGCGAAGCCGGATACCAGTGTGGGAAAGAATGACAATTTATTTATTTAATTGATCACATGTGCCCTCCCACAAAGTAAATCCCTACATCCAGTTTGGTGAGATCTGTGAAATGAATGAATGTATGGTCGTCTGCTAACCGTAGATAGTAAATGTGAATATATGATCATCTTTGAGACGATCCTTTGGCCACCTTTGGTGTGACCAAAGAGATGAAATTTACCTGAGCTTTGAGCGCCTGAAATGTGGCTGACCAATACGGCAGCAAGGTGCTCCCCCACTTCAGCAGAGGTGCGAGAGGACCTCGAGAACAGCCATGTTTCAGCACTCTGCCGCTGGACCTTGTGCTGTTAAGACCTGTTTTAGTTGTGCTCTGTAATGACAAAAGAGTGGAGACATGGTATGCATGTGGAATATTTAAGATTAGTTTGAAATAATAATTTCTCTATTTCAGGAACTTTTGTGGGGAGAATTAAATGTCAGGCAGGTAATATTAATGGGATTGTAGGAATCTTCGGAAGTGACCAACGGTCACAATGAAACCACATGTAGCAATAAGTTGAAATACTTCCGTGTTCTTAAGCTGAATTACTAGCGTGTGTACAATAAGTTGAAGTATTTAAGAAATAGTGTGTGTACCATAAGTTGAAATATTTAAGAAATGGCGTGTGCAGGACTTGAAATTAGAGACGAGTACTTCCACGTGGTGAGTACTGTGTGAGTCTCAATCTGTGTATGAGACAAAGGATAAAGAGAAGTACTCGTCCATGGTATCAGTTGAGGACTCGCGTGTGTGATGAATATGTTCTTAATATTACTTTGCGTGATATGATTCCGTGTGACGCTAGATTCAAACTCTGAGAGAGAAGCAAGGTGAGTCGGCCGTCTATCCAGCAACGCCACTTGGCTTGCATTGCACAGGAAGACGTGCAAATATCTCCAGAGTTCATAGTAGGAAAGTAGAATTACAAAGTGGGGCAGTGTCGTGAGGAACTGGGATAAATACTAATTGAAGTGGGAAAGCTGAAAGTGATAATGTTGTGACTATTTAGTTTTTTGTATTCCATGTCGTAGTGTGGTGTATGTCATGTAATTTGGGTATGTGTGGTTTGCATGGGAGAGCAGCAAGGTAGTTTCAAAAGATTAGTGGGTTATGCCTGTTCCTTCGGTACTGCTCGGTCTGGAGAATAGTTTCGTGATGATGATTGTGAGAGTCGAAGTGTGAGAAATAATAAAAGATCCACCATCCTATCCAGAAAGTGCACTGTAGCGTTAAATAATTACGAGACCCTAATATAGAGATTCACCAATGTAAAGCCATGCCCACTGGACGGAATTTCTCATGTGTTATTGTTGTAGGTTATAGAATTTGTGTGTTTAGGTTAGAGAATTTATCGGAATAAATAAGATAGTGAAAAGAAAAAGATTGGTGGACTTTTCCTTCGAATTGTATGTTGTCATAATGTCCCGAATTTATAACGTGTGCGCCATTCATATTCAGTGCGGTGGCCACGTGTTGACAAAAGCCGTTAAAAAAAAAGGAAAGAAAATGTGGTATTGCCAGTGCGTAGTGTACAATCAGAGTTCTGTAAATTACTGATAGTCAGATGTGTGTTTCCGTTGCGTATTAATCATATAGGAGGATAACTTGTAACTTAAGTGTGAGTACTAGAGTTCATGTTACTCGATAAATAAGAACGAATCCACTCGCATGGCAGACCACTCATGTTGCAGGCCTGACTGCTTGATGCCACAGTATGAGCAAGGCATGTGGGTGCCTCTCATAATTTAGACCCTGCCAGTATTCTGCTGTTAGGGTTTGCTGTTAAGATTTTTTTTATGGAATGTATTGTGATAGCGCTTAGAAGTAAAATTTTTTTGTTTGCAATTTCTTTCTGGATGGTGAGGACCTTTTATTTTTTTTATTTAATCGCTTGCTACGTCAGCTAAGGCTGGAAGATCGTTGTATAATTTTTTTTGCGTAATGTCCGTAGTAACTAGGTCGCAGTCGAAAAGTGTAGTCACCATGGAGAATAGTGATTCTGGGGTGAACGTAGCAGTGCAACAGGAAGTAGGTGTCGACCATGGGCTAATGAGCGGGCACGGCACACACTCGGAATGGGCTGAATTGTTCAGTGGACCGCTGCTAGGTGATCCTTTGAGCGGCGGGCTTTGTTCACAATCGGGGGCTTTTCCCGACGACGCGGGCGATCCAGGACTAGGTCAGGTATGCAGTGAAAGTGCAGCTACCCTTAGCGAAGCTACGGTTTCTCAGGCGAACGAGGTGAGCGCACCGAAAGTAGCAAATGACAGTGTGCTACTGCAGTTTTTACAGAGGATGGATAGAGATAATAAGGAAAGATTGGAAGCGATGAATAAAGATAATAAGGAAAGTTTAGAAGCGATGAATAGAGATAATAAGGAGAGAGATAGGGAGAATAAGGAAAGATTTGAAGCAAATAAGGAAAGATTGGAAGTGATGGATAGAGATAATAAGGAAAGATTGGAAGCGATGGATAGGGAGAATAAGGAAAGATTTGAAGCAAATAAGGAAAGATTGGAAGTGATGGATAGAGATAATAAGGAGAGAGATAGGGAGACTAAGGAAAGATTGGAAGCAAATAAGGAAAGACTGGAGGCAATGGATAAAGGAAATAAAGAGGCAATGAGGAAGCTACACACAGTTATCGATGAGCGTCTGTCCGCAGTTAATAATCGGTTAGATGAGGGGGAGAAGAATCTGGATGCGTTGAAGCAAGTATGTGATGCCGTGAAAGAAAAAGCCAATAATTTGGAGGTATGAATAAGTGCAATAGAGAGCGATATTACAGAACGTAGGGACGTGTTGCCTGATGAGCGAATCAAAGAGATAGTGGAGGACTTGCAGATAAACAAGGGGCATTAGACAGCGTGGAAGCTCAAGTCACCCAGCAGGAAGTGGCGCTAAATAAACACAGGGATGAAGTTGCGGAGGTAGTGGTCAGAATGAATACGATTAGCGCAGATGTAGAAAAGATCAGTATGACAGGCGAAACAGGCTCTGACAGTACGCAGCGAGAGGTTTATGCCGACCAGGAGGAGATACAATCACTATTACAGTTTAAAGAGGCACAATTAGAAACAAATAGGAAACATAGGGAAGAACTTGCACAGTTGCAATTAGTGTGCAGAAGTGAAGGTGAAACACTACCAGGTAGACTGCAGAGGGAGAGTGAGATAAATTCAAAAAACGAAAATAGGCAGAAAGAGGAAGACGAACTCAGAGAGTTAGAAGAACGGTTGTGTCGGATAAAACAGGTGGCAAACCCAACTGGGTATAGTCCAAGGCCCGCATCTCATGGTCGTGCGGTAGCGTTCTCGCTTCCCACGCCCAGGTTCCCGGGTTCGATTCCCGGCGGGGTCAGGGATTTTCTCTGCCTCGTGATGGCTGGGTGTTGTGTGCTGTCCTTAGTTAGGTTTAAGTAGTTCTAAGTTCTAGGGGACTTATGACCACAGCAGTTGAGTCCCATAGTGCTCAGAGCTATTTGAACCATTTTTTTATAGTCCAAGGTCGGAAAACATAAATGCGGAAGAAGAATGTAGGAGGCACTTCGTGTCGGTACAAACGTACACTTGTTTTCCGGATCCTGATAATTACCAACATCCATGCCTGTGGCTGTCTCAATTTCAAGATTCATTACCTTCATCGTGGGGACCGCTCCTCAAAATGAAGTCTGTGTGTAACCATTTGAGGGACGAGGCTAGAGCGAAAATGCAGGAAGTTATTAAAGACTGTAGCAGCTACTTAAATGAATTCTGGTCGAAAAGTAAGCAGGACCAGGTTAAGCAAAGCATATTGATGATGCCAAATTGTAACGAAGGTGGTATAAGAGATCCAATGTCGTGCTATCAGGAAATGCTGAGACGAAATAGGTATTTGGATGTGCCATACGAACCTGGGGAGCTCATTAGGATCTGTATAACGAAGTTGCCAGTGAAATTGCACAGAGATATAGCGATAGCAGGCAGAGGCGTAGACGATTCTGCGTCATTTGAGCACTTGTTACAGGAACTGGGTAATGAAAGCAACATTGTGAACGGCGGCACGACTCATAGGTCAGACAGAGTCGAGGATAGGAACGGCAGAAACTATCAGAATGACAGGAGAGCATGGAATCCTGGCATTTCTTTCTTGTCGTAATAGATTGATGGATAGGAGAAACTAATCCAACATATCAGCCCTTAGCATCTTGCCTTAAAACACATGCCGCTGGCACTGAAAATTGTCTATGTAGCAGACATACTCTACTGATATGTAGGAATGCAAATACCATACTTCTGATCAGAGAATAAAACACCAGTAATGGCATCTGTTAGGCTGGTCTCTCAGAGCAAAATTTGCAAAGTAAAAGGACTGTTTCCTCAAAACAAACCAGTTGCTAAAAAAAAAAAAAAGTTATGTAATAATGCCAATGAGTCCAGTTTAATTAGTTTGATTTGACTATTGCAGGTACTTAACACGTAATGTAAAAAGTAAACATTGTGATCTGTATGGAATAGGGTACGTCTATACTCCTGTTACAGGTAACATCAGTAATGTGATCGAAGTTTTTAAATCAGATGCCATCTGATCTATAGTATGTCATTGTCGTGGTGACAGTTATAATGAAGTGCTGTGTATGGTTGTTCGGAATCTGGTGTTAGGGAAAGAGGCCACTAGCACCTAAGTTTCTAACACTTGGGCTGCCCATTTCTCCCAGCTTGTATATTCTCTGCACACATTTAAGTTTCATGTAAGCTTAGATTCCTAACTAGCAGATTTTTTACTGTGTATAGTGGACCTTTCAAAGTGAGGCGGATTGTCCATGAAAATGCTGTACTGATTGAGTCGATCAAGGGAAAACAATCTCGTGGGCTTCATCACATTTCTAACATCAAATTATGGAAAAGTGAAGGATAGATCGAAAGTAGGCAATTTATGGTAGATAGTCAGTGTATTTATTTGTGGTGTGTAACGTTGTGCAGGGTCAAATCGAACACAAGAATTTTCAGGCGGGATGTCAGGAAGTATGACGGAATAGACTGGTCGAATGAGTCATGAACAGGAGTCGACAGAGTGGTGTATGTACGTATTTTTTGTCATATGAATAAGGATCAAGCAGAAACGACGTGATGATTAATGAGTGGATAAAGATGGTAGATAGAGAAGCGACGTGATAAATAGTAGTGGATAAAGGTGATATTTAAGAAGAGAAGCGACGTGAAGCAGTGTGATTAATAAAGAGAGATTCGACGTGATGAAACAGTGGTAAATAAAGGTGAGCAGAACTAATAATGTGGAGATGTCTTAGAGGTATGTTACAGAGAGGCCTGTGTATGCTGCAATCGAGATTGATGCGAATGGCGAAGGAAGACCAGGAAATGATGGAGTAATCGACGGACGGAGAGCCGAAATACGAATGAAGAGATGAGGACAACTGCACAACGTGAAGCGACATAAAGGGAGTATGAGATCCAGATGGTGAACGTTGTGGAATACTGACGTAAGATGTAATATAAGTGTAAATCTAATTCTTACCATAAGATTTGCAATTTGGCAATAATAATTTTTTTGTTGTTGTTGAAGTCTGGTACCAAACTAATCAAAACGGTACCAAGAATGTGTTCAGTTATTTTGCAGGATGAATAATTTGTGTATTTTTTGTTCTTAGATGAAATGTCGCAATTCTAAGTTGATATTTAGCAGGACGAATAATCGGTAAAGTGAATGCAGAGGTAAGCCGATGGAGAGAGGTGCCAGAGTGAAAGGACGAATTCGGAGACTGGAAAGCTATCTCCGAAACAGCTTCATGTGTTATGTGGTTGAGTATAAGGGAGCAAAGGTATGGTATGTTGCCGTGAGTGTGGTGGTGTTAAGGTTAGCTGACTTCTAGACCTATTCTGTTAGTGTATTAATGGATTGAATGAGAAGGAAAATGTGATGTCTGGTGAGTGAGAGTCGTAGAGTAGTGTGATCAATGCGCACGCTCCTGTAAAGGGGAAGCTACCGATCCATAACTAAAACACTATTGTGATATTGTTTGATTTGGATGAACCTCGATGGCAGGTCAGGATCTGGCATCGTGGGGATGGTACATACATGTCCTAGAAATGTTGTTATATATAATAAAAAGGGAAAATATATAAACAGATACTAATTTCAGTCTGTCACAAGCACAAACGTGCATTGTGTGTTGTAGATTTAGAGTCACCAGTTTCTAAAATGTTTATTGTGTTAGGATGTTAAAGTAGTTTAATATTTAATAACATGTGGTAGGTAATTGTGAGCTGTGGAGATTATTTCTTATTTTTTTTGTTAGAACACTTTCAAGGGCTATTAATTTCAGTCTGTCACAAGCACAAAGGTTCACTGTATGTTGTAGTTTTAGAATCAACATCTTCTAACATTTTCACTGTGATAGGATGTTACAGTAGTCTACTATTTGATATTGTAATTATGAGCTGTGTAGATTGTTTCTTATTCCCTTTTTTTTAACACTTTCGTGTTTTGTATGAGGGACGACGGGTACAATCAGTAGCACAAGTATGGGCTGTATATAGTAAAGGGATAAATGTTGATGTTGTATGTGTAGAAAACTAGGGTGTATAATCTTATTTTTTTTAGAACAAAGATTCTTTTATTACCAATGTATCTAATAGATCATACATGTAATCAATGAGTATTTAAATAATGTAAGAATATCCTTTTGTCTGTAATGTTCCGAGATGCATGGAAGGGTCTGACTGATTGGGTGTCGTAGCGCTGAGGGGCTACACAGAACACGCCTGTACCACATGAGCCAAGCAGACGTCGGCAACAGAACCGCGGCACTCCCCACTCCACTGCCGGTCGGGGTACACTCCAAGCGCCCGCTACAGTAGGTCAACGGCCTGGGGCGACACGCACGTACCACTGGCCATTCATAAGTTCCGCCACCCTTACGACTGGGGAAAGTATCCCGCGGAGGAAACAGCGGGTGGTTTCTTTTGCTCAACAGCGCGCGCGGCGGCGCCACGGCAGAATGAACGACGCGGGGCAGAGTCCGGCGGGCATTTGTTACCAGCAACTATTAACTAGTACTGGACTGTGGAGCCGTGAAGCAAGATGACTGCTCGTATGTCTCCATAAGTTGGAAAGTGAAGGACTGGTGTTTCCACGTGAGTGGTGGAAAAGATTTTGTCTTTAGCAGACAGGATGATCGTTTTGTTTTGTCTTGACCACTGAACGGTGGGATCCATAAACTTTTGGCAGTGACTTGCTAAGTGTGCTTTGTGAATTGCATGTGGGATGCTTGGTATACTTAAAGAGGACAGTTGTCGTTTGGTGACTAATTATTGTATGAACACAAGAAACTAAAGTGGGACATTGACATTTGCATTTGTAGTAGGAGACATTTCTTTAATTGGTGCGGGAATAAGTGATGTTTGTTGGAACTTACAACTTTTAATTACACCATGAACTGAAAGGACAGAACCGTGGGTAATAGTAGTTGTACGGCCATTTCTGGACGACCAGATTCGTGTGGATGGTACGCTGAGAGTGACTATGACATTTGTGTTTGATGTGAGATACAGTTTACTGTTCAGTGCGTGTTCAAAATGCCGATTTGAGTGACTTAAAGACTTTCGTCCGGGTAACCATGGGAGAGCTTTGACACCGAGACAGTGTTTCTGGGGAACCTGTCAGCAACTTTTTTGACCCCAAGAAAATCACAGAATGAAATGTTTCCGTGTGACTCGCAAGATAGGGAATAATGTATTTGTACTTGTAATTGTGTAAATTTTTTTATATGTTTCATTCCTGAAGGGACAGCAAGTGTAATTGTATTTCATTAACATTTGTGTTTAGAATAGTTAGTGTTTGTTTTTTGTTTGTTCTGGGTTATCAAGTTCATGTAGCATGTTTATTAGAATATTTGGTACAATGATGCTTTAATTATTAGCCAGTGGCGTAATACTAACGTAGCAGCTCTTGTTGCATTGGTCAGTAAGGTTTTCACAGGGGACAAGAGTTTGCATTGCACAACAAATATCGGAATTAACTGATGTATTTTGATGTCGTGGACAGTAATAATCTTGTTGGTGTGTTGACTGAAGCCACTTATTTGCATTATCACAGTGGTGATATTTCACATTAAAGTGTAACGAAGGCTAGTCAAAATGCAAGTTCTTGTCGTCCAAATGTGTAACAACAGAGAAATGAGCAGTAGAGTAAGATACGAGAGCTACTGGTGGATTCAAGCACTTATTGCTAAACTATTTACTGCGTGTATTGATCAAAGTTGATGGACTGACTGGCTCAGCAGCAGGTATTTGTACTGGTGGACAAGGATAAGGTTAAATTCACAGTCGAGTAGTGGTGGCAATTGCTTAGGTGATGATAGTTAATGAGGTATGACATGATGTCTTAGATAAACTATATTACGTAACCAGTATGTAACTTGTGGTATATTTCATTGTTTTTCTTCTCAGTTTTATTTCTCTGTAGGTTTGATGTATATTTTAGAGTAATGGTATGGAGCCTGACATTCTACATGTAACTAGTGTACGCAATGTTTTTCTTTTGTTGATTTTGTTTTGTATTTAGACTTTGCTGTGTAAAGGGTTTTACCTCGCAATTTATGAATGTCAGATTACTTGCTCTGTGTTTGGACGGTGAGCTATTTAAAATGTCTTGAGTACAATTAGTAGTTTTTATTTGTTTTAGAATTATTGAAGTTTGGATTACTCCTAAAAATAACAGAGATCCCGGTAACTAAGCCAATTTTTATCTCACCATTATTTTTTATTTGTATGATGTGATGTTTTATTTGTCATTTGGATTGTGGTAAATATGTATGTGTACGTTACTCCGGATTGCGGAGAGTACAATAATGCAACAACTGTGTCAATAATTTGGTAAAGTAACAGCATTTGGTCGTCTATTTGAGGTCACCAGGGGCTAAGGTCTCCTCCTGGTTATTTTGATGACTTGCTACGTTTGTTCTAATACAGTTTTCTTAAAAAAAAAGTTCGGAACTACCCTCGCATTGCAAGGATAGTACTGTGCCATTTTTTTCTGCATGGGTAGCCGGTGGTGAAAGGGTACAGTACCGCCCGACATTGAAAATAGGTACAACATACTTCATTATTTTTGTCAGAACAACACATTTTTTTGTAAAATAACTCAATTTCAATTAATACAGCGAAGCCGGATACCAGTGTGGGAAAGAATGACAATTTATTTATTTAATTGATCACATGTGCACTCCCACAAAGTAATTCCCTACATCCAGTTTGGTGAGATCTGTGAAATGAATGAATGTATGGTCGTCTGCTAACCGTAGATAGTAAATGTGAATATATGATCATCTTTGAGACGATCCTTTGGCCACCTTTGGTGTGACCAAAGAGATGAAATTTACCTGAGCTTTGAGCGCCTGAAATGTGGCTGACCAATACGGTAGCAAGGTGCTCCCCCACTTCAGCAGAGGTGCGAGAGGACCTCGAGAACGGCCATGTTTCAGCACTCTGCCGCTGGATCTTGTGCTGTTAAGACCTGTTTTAGTTGTGCTCCGTAATGACAAAAGAGTGGAGACATGGTATGCAGGTGTAATATTTAAGAGTAGTTTGAAATAATAATTTCTCTATTTCAGGAACTTTTGTGGGGAGAATTAAATGTCAGGCAGGTAATATTAATGGGATTGTAGGAATCTTTGGAAGTGACCAACGGTCACAATGAAACCACGTGTAGCAATAAGTTGAAATACTTCCGTGTTCTTAAGCTGAATTACTAGCGTGTGTACAATAAGTTGAAGTATTTAAGAAATAGTGTGTGTACCATAAGTTGAAATATTTAAGAAATGGCGTGTGCAGGACTTGAAATTAGAGACGAGTACTTCCACGTGGTGAGTACTGTGTGAGTCTCAATCTGTGTATGAGACAAAGGATAAAGAGAAGTACTCGTCCATGGTATCAGTTGAGGACTCGCGTGTGTGATGAATATGTTCTTAATATTACTTTGCGTGATATGATTCCGTGTGACGCTAGATTCAAACTCTGAGAGAGAAGCAAGGTGAGTCGGCCGTCTATCCAGCAACGCCACTTGGCTTGCATTGCACAGGAAGACGTGCAAATATCTCCAGAGTTCATAGTAGGAAAGTAGAATTACAAAGTGGGGCAGTGTCGTGAGGAACTGGGATAAATACTAATTGAAGTGGGAAAGCTGAAAGTGATAATGTTGTGACTATTTAGTTTTTTGTATTCCATGTCGTAGTGTGGTGTATGTCATGTAATTTGGGTATGTGTGGTTTGCATGGGAGAGTAGGAAGGTAGTTTCAAAAGATTAGTGGGTTACGCCTGTTCCTTCGGTACTGCTCGGTCTGGAGGATAGTTTCGTGATGATGATTGTGAGAGTCGAAGTGTGAGAAATAATAAAAGATCCACCATCCTATCTAGAAAGTGCACTGTAGCGTTAAATAATTACGAGACCATAATATAGAGATTCACCAATGTAAAGCCATGCCCACTGGGCGGAATTTCTCATGTGTTATTGTTGTAGGTTATAGAATTTGTGTGTTTAGGTTAGAGAATTTATCGGAATAAATAAGATAGTGAAAAGAAAAAGATTGGTGGACTTTTCCTTCGAATTGTATGTTGTCATGATGTCCCAAATTTATAACGTGTGCGCCATTCATATTCAGTGCGGTGGCCACGTGTTGACAAAAGCCGTTAAAAAAATGGAAAGAAAATGTGGTATTGCCAGTGCGTAGTGTACAGTCAGAGTTCTGTAAATTACTGATAGTCAGATGCGTGTTTCCGTTGCGTATTAATCATATAGGAGGATAACTTGTAACTTAATTGTGGGTACTAGAGTTCATGTTACTCGATAAATAAGAACGAATCCACTCGCATGGCAGACCACTCATCTTGCAGGCCTGACTGCTTGATGCCACAGTATGAGCAAGGCATGTGGGTGCCTCTCAAACGTACGAACACTTCGACTGAAATGTGCAGGAGCTGCATCGTGCATGAACCACATGTTGTGTCGTACATGTAAAGGCACATGTTCTAGGAGCATGAAATCATGATAACGTGCTCCATTGAGCGTAGGTGCAAGAACATGGGGCCCAATTGAGACATCACCAACAATGTCTGCCCAAAATTTCACAGAAAATCTGTGTTGATGACGTGATTGCACAATTGCGTGCGGATTCTCGTCAGCCCACACATGTTGATTGTGAAAATTTACAATTTGATCACGTTGGAATGAAGCCTCATCCGTAAGGAGAACATTTGCACTGAAATGAGGATTGACACACTGTTGGATGAACCATTCGCAGAAGTGTACCCGTGGAGGCCAATCAGCTGCTCATAGTGCCTGCACACGCTGTAAATGGTACGGAAACAACTGGTTCTCCCGTAGCACTCTCCCTTCAGTGACGTGGTCAACGTTACCTTGTACAGCAGCAACTTCTCTGACGCTGACATTAGGGTTATCGTCAACTGCACGAAGAATTGCCTCGTCCATTGCAGGTGTCCTCGTCGCTCTAGGTCTTCCCCAGTCGCAGGTCATGGGCTGGAATGTTCCGTGCTCCCTAAGACGCCGATCAATTGCTTCGAACGGCTTCCTGTCGGGACAGCTTCGTTCTGGAAATCTGTCTCGATACAAACATACCGCGCCACGGCTATTGCCCTGTGCTAATCCATACATGAAATGGGCATCTGCCAACTCCGCGTTTGTAAACATTGCACTGACTGCAAAACCACGTTCGTGATGAACACTAACCTGTTGATGCTACGTATTGATGTGCTTGATGCTAGTACTGTAGAGCAATGAGTCACATGTCAACACAAGCACCGAAGTCAACATTACCTTCCTTCAATTGGGCCAACTGGCGGTGAATCGAGGAAGTACAGTACATACTGACGAAACTAAAATGAGCTCTAACACGGAAATTAAGCGTTTCCGGAGACATGTCCACATAACATCTTTTCTTTATTTGTGTGGGAGGAATGGTTACTGAAACTTTGGCGGTACCTTTTTGTAACATCCTGTATAACGCTACAAGTAAGGCAAAAATAAAATATTTTCGGTGAACAGTTTCTGTAAAATCGTCTGAGAAAGATAACAGGGTGTGCTCTCTTTGGTTCTGTCAGCGCAAAGCGTCGGCAGTAGGCGCATGCGAACTATGTGGACGCGCCGCAATGTGCGTTGGAACAGCGCGACTAGTGTCACGTCGCACGTGCAATGCGCGTCTCAATTAACGCGCGGCTACTCGGCGCGGTCCAGTGTGGTATGGGGCCGAAGCTTTCCAGGTATCAAGAAATGATTGTTATCAGCGTCCACGATTCGCGGAAAAACGTGCGTCAAAAGGGTGAGCTGCGTTGCATACGAGTGGTCGCTCCCTGGAAAACAGGCCTGACAGTAATCTCTTAGAGTGACCTCCAACTGACAACATCATAACGCTTTTGACCACTTGCGGGATTTCACGGAATGGTGCGTTCGACAACACGGTAGGCGTTGAAACTCAACATCATCGGAAATAATGTCAGCATTTCATGCGAAGTGGGTGGGCATATTGCAAAAATCAATAATTGCACAATTACTGCGAGGGTGTCTGTCTCTCTCTCTCTCTCTCTCTCTGTCTCTCTCTGGTTATTGTGAATGTGTGTGTGGTGTGGCGTCCCCGCACTCCAACCGCGTGCTGATGTCGACGCCGTAGAGCTGCTACTGCCACAGCTCTCGCAGTGGAGTTGAGACACGATGCGTGATGACGTAGGTCCCCGTTGGTGAACGGGAAACAGAAATGCGAACTCGTACCATGGATGCTTCTTCTGATTCAAGATCGAATGATTCATTGCCCGGATATGCCGTAGTTGTTAAATCTTATCTCATCCGCATCGTACACACCACCAATTGCGAGGAAACATTGTAATTATCAGTCTTCTAGTACGTTGTTGGCTCGTTGCTATGGCGTTGTTGAACCTGTATGAAGCGAGATCCACAGATACTCTTTGATCAGGTCTGAGTGAACCTACGCCGTAATGTTAAAAAAAAAAATGTTCAAAAGTTCTCTTTTCAATTAATGAAGTAGGTATTTTGATAATTCAGATTAAATTGTCCCCGCCCGCTGAACAGTCGTTGGTTAACTATCATTGATTAAATCACTTAATAATGTATTCCACGCTTGATATTTCACTTGGAACGAACAGTTTATTGTTCCTTGGCCACTAAATACTTTATAACTTTCGCACCACACGCACACGCAGTTGGTTGGTGAAGTCAGTTCTATTAAAATTAAGTTTCTTGACATTTACGACAACTTGACTCTTCAGCGTAATTGTATTATCTTCGTGAAGTCGTGTCATTGTGTCCTACTCGAGACTAATTGAGTGTAGTCCTTTGATATACTATCCACTCTTCTTTTAGTTCCAACTATTTGAAAGTCAAGTCCAATACTCACTAGTTTCGTCAATAAGTCAATAATGTTCAATTAACCCGTTATGCACGGTTAAATGCGTCTATCAGTTTCTGTCTCTGCTTAGAAAATCAGTTTCCGAAGTTCGTGAATCACGTCACGCACGAAACACTTCTGAATGCAAAACAATCTCGTCGCGTTCCGTACTCTCAATAACTAAGACAAGGATTGTTCTCGCACGTCTTTACAGGACGAGACCCAGCAAGTGACTTTTTCTGTGAAAGAGTATTGTAGGCGCATTGAATTTCTTCGTTGCGCTTACAGCTCTCTTCCACATAAAAGTTATCTCTGACTAACATCACCTTGGACTTAGCTTTCAAGATATTAATTGCAATTTCACTTGGATATTTGTCCATTAATTAAATCTGAGGTTTCTTCGTCCTCTTTTCATAACAAAAACTCTCAGTGATGTATAAAGTTGTTGTTATCAAAACTTCTTGGTGCTAGCTTATCGGCAAAGATGTCGTATTTGCCAAGATAACTCTTCCCCACTTCATATTATGGTATTCTGTCTTAATTGACTTTAAGGGGTCGTTGGCGTGTTATAAAACGGAGACGGAGTGCTGCTACGACTCGGCACGGTGTATAATGCAGGTGATATTTCCGTTGCTGAACCACATATAAACCACAGGGCTCAGAGTATATCCGACACAGCTAAACGAACCTCTAACTAACGTCCGCTCAACTCTGTAAATTAGAGAATGGTTACTTGCAAACTTGTGTTTGACAGGGAGACTGGGGAAAATCTGAAATTTTACAAATTTGCAACCTCAGCAGGTAGCTTCCCACAGATTTGGCGAGTTTCCACGTGCTACATGCCATTGCCATTAATTGCGACTGATCTCCCACACGTGTCGTGCCGCACTGACGCGAATACAGTAACTAATGGGCGAGGTTAATTAACTGTAGCTGTTAAGGATCAGAGCAAACAAGTAATACCACGAAGAGTACACCCGTGCTTAGTTTGCTCCGGTTGTGCGGTGCTTCGAAGCTGCACCCTGTGTAGCTATTCAGGTGTGTCGACTGGATGGACGAGTTGCTGCAGGCAGCGCGTGTAACCAGGATTTAAGAGCTCAGCACTTGTCTGTAATTTAATGCCGCGTCGCTAAATATTCGCCACCTGTACTTGCAATTACGGCTTCGCCCATAGTGGTACTACGAAACAACAAACGACCTTCGCGAATCAAAGCGAATAAATCGGAAAGATTTCGTTTGGCCGAAGAAAATCTTGGGATCGTTTCGAAGCGATGTCTTTTTAGCAGAGACAGACAGGCATTAGCTTTGAAAAGAGAAGGAATGTGTAGTCCGCCTCCATTAATAGAAAACGTGTTTTCAGGAAACTAGCGCAAACAGTGACCAGGAGATTGACAGCGAATGTACGAGGGTTGTTTTTTAAGTAAGGGCCGTTCGCGCTTATCGTCCCGTAGTTCGCGTGGACGCCGCAACACGCAACAAGCCACCGCGCCACATGCCGGCATCCTTCCCGTTCACACTGATGCAAGTTGCAGCTATGTAGCTGACGTGTACGCATCGCTGTGCTACTTTATAATGTTTACGATTATTGAATCGCCCGTCGCGTGTGAGAAACGGTCAGCGATACGTTTTTTGACCGCGAGAAGCCTATCAGCTGCAGAAATTCATCGTCAGTTAACAGAAGTTTATGGCTTGAATGCAATGAGTGAAGGTAAAGTGCGTCAATGGGTTACAGAGTTTAAAAATGGCCGTCAAAACGTCCATGACGAAGACGCTCAGGCCGGCCCTCTGTGATCACTGATGATTTGGTGGCTGCAGTCGAAACAAAGATTCGCGAGGACAGAAGATTCACAATTTCCACCCTTTCTTTGGAATTTCCACAAGTTTCAAGATCGGTTTTGTACAAAATTGTGTCTGAAAATCTAAACTTTAAGAAACTGTGTTCTCGGTGGGTACCCAGACTCCTCACAGAGGACCACAAAGGGAAGAGATTTGCAACTTCATTGGACTTTTTGATTCGTTATGAGGAAGAAGGGGATGACATGTTGAGTCAAATTGTCACTGGAGATGAAACATGGGTATCCCATATCACTCCCGAAAGCAAGCGACAATCGATGGAATGGCGACACACAACCTCACCCTTTCAAGGTCAAAGCCAAACAGACGCTGTCAAAACGCAAGATTATGGCAACTGTGTTCTGGGACCGGCGTGGTGTTTTGCTAGTGGACTTTATGCCACGAGGAACGACAATCAACTCAGATGCCTACTGTGCAACTCTAAAGAAGCTCCGCAGAGCAATTCAAAACAAAAGGTGCGGCATGCTGACAAAAGGAGTTTTACTCCTGCACGATATCGCTAGGCCTCACACCTCTCAAAAGACTCGGGATTTGATTGATTCTTTTGGCTGGGAAGTTTTGGACCATGCACCATACAGCCCCGACCTTGCTCCTAGCGATTTTCACCTTTTCCGGTACTTGAAACACAATCTTGGCGGGCAGCGCTTCAATGACGACGATGAAGTGAAAGCGGCCGTGAACTCTTGGCTGTCGGAGCAGGCGGCCGAATTCTTTGAAGAGGGAATTAAAAACTTAGTTGTACGGTATGACAAGTGCTTAAATAAACAAGGCAACTATGTAGAAAAATAAGTAAAAGTGTGTAGAATCAGAAAATAAGAGTTTTTTTACAAAAGTATTAGTATCTTTTTTTAAAAATAAAAACGGCCCTTACTTAAAAAACAACCCTCGTACAATGACGTGGTAAGGTATGGAATAGCGATATGCAAGTATGCAGATGGTGGTAGTATCACGTACACAAGGTACAGAAGGGCAATGCAGTGGTGGAGCTGTTATTTGTACTTAGCTGATTCATGTGGGAAGGCTACCGACGAGATTATGGGCACTCGACGGGAATTAAAAGACTTAGAACGAGGAATGGCAGTTGGAGTTAGACGTATGGGACATTCCATTTGTGAAAGCGTTAGGGAATTCAGTATCCCGAGATCCACAGCGTCAAGAGTATGCCCATAATACCAAATTTCAGGCTTTACCTTCCACCACGGACAATGGGCGGCCTTGTCTTTAACACGGAGAGCAGTGGTATTTGCATAGCTTTTTCAGTGCTAACAAACAAGCAACAATGCGTGGAATAATCGCAGAATTCACTGTGGGACGTACGACGAACGTGTCCGTTAGGACACTACGACGGAATTTGGCGTTAATCGGTTATGGTTGCAGACGCCCAAAGCGGGTGCCTTTGCTAACAGCACGACATCGCCTGCAGCGACTCTCCTGGATTCGTGTCCATATAGTTTGGACCCTAAACGACTGGAAAACCGTGGCCTGGTCAGATGATTCTCGATTTTAGCTGGTAAGAGGTGATGGTAGGGTTCGAATGTGACGGAGAGCCTACGAAGCCATAGACCCAAGCTGTCGACAAGGCACTGGGCGAGCTGGCGTTCGCTCCATAATGATGTGAGCTTTGTTTACATGGAAGGGACTAGGAGCTCTGGTCCAGCTGATCTGATCTTTGACTGTAAACGATTATGTTCGGCACCTGGAGACCATTTGCAGCCATTTGAGGAACTTAATGTTCCCAAACGACGATAGAGTTTTTATGGACGACACTGCACTATGTCACTGCGCCACAACTGTTCGCGATTGATTTGAAAAACATTTTGGACAATTTGAGCGAATGATTTGGTTACCCAATTCGCCCGTCACGAATCTCATCCAACATTTATGGGACGCAATCGAGATGCCAGTTCGTGAAAAAAATCTTGCACCGGCAATACTTCCTATATTATGGATGGCTATCGAGACAGCATGACTAAATATTTCAGGAAGGCACTTCCAACTACTTGCCACCTCGAGCTGCTGCATTATGTCGGGCAAAAGAAGGATCGACACAGTACTGGGAGGTATCATCTGACTTTGTCACATCAGTGGATATTGCTGTTGTGCTCTTCTCCAAAGGCTGGTTTGATGCAGTGATCAAAAGTATCCGGACACCCTTTCGACTTAGGTGCATCATGCTGCCACCTACTGCCAGCGACCTCAGTAGTTATTAGGCATCGTGTAAGAGCAGAATTGGGCGCGCCGCGGAATTCACGGACTTCGAACGTGGTCAGGTGATTGGGTGTCACAAGTGTCATACGTCTGTACGGAAGATTTGCACACTCCTAAACATCCCTAGGTCCACTGTTTCCGATGTGATAGCGATGTGGAAACGTGAAGGGACACGTACAGCACAAAAGCGTACAGGGCGACCTCGTCTGTTGACTGACAGAGACCGCCGACAGTTAAAGAGGATCGTAATCACACAGGAATTCCAAACTGCATCAGGATCCACTGGAAGTACTATGACAGTTAGGTGTGAGGTGAGGAAACTTTGATTTCATGGTCGAGGGCTGCTCGTAAGCCACACAACCATACTGAATTCCAGCATTACCCATGGAGGGCGCCACGAACTTGTAAGTGATTTTCAGCAAGTGTCCGGATACTTTTGATCACATAGTGCATCTACACTACCCTTACTTCCTATGAGCACTTGAACCTGCTCTCTGTACTCAAAACTTGGTCTCTCTGTAGAATCGTCATGTCCCACACATCCCTCCAGTATCAAACGAACGATTCCTTGACGCCTCTTGATGAGTCCTATCAGCCGATAGGACTGACTTTCATTCAGTTTCTACCACAAATTTTTTATATTTTCTCTGCTCGATTCAGTATCTCTTCCTTAGTTATCCGATCTATCCGTCTAATTTTCAACGTTCTTTTGTAACGTCACATTTCAAAAGTTTCTATTCCGTTCTTGTCTGTACTGGTTATCGCACACGTTTCACTTCCACACAAGACTACTCTCCAAACAAATACCTAGGGAAAATTCTTCCTAGATTGAGATTCGATGTTAATCAATTTCTCTTCCTCAGAACTCCTTTTCGTGCTATTGCCAGTCTGCCTTCTGTAGCCGCGCGGGATTAGCCGAGCGGTCTCAGACGCTGCAGTCATGGACTGTGCGGCTGGTCCCGGAGGAGGTTCGAGTCCTCCCTCGGACATGGGTGTGTGTGTTTGTCCTTAGGATAATTTAGGTTAAGTAGTGTGTAAGCTTAGGGACTGATGACCTTAGCAGTTAAGTCCAATAAGATTTCACACGCATTTTGCCTTCTTTATCGTCTCTACTTCGGTCGCCGTCAGTTACTTTTCTGCCAAAGTAACAAAACTCATTTGCCACTAGCAGTGTCTCATTTTGCAGTCTAATTTCCTTTACATCGTCTGATTTAATTCGATTAAATTCCAGATTTCTCCTTTCTTTTCTTTAGGTGTGTTTAGTGTCCAGATTGAATGATATGACTGATATGCAATAACAACCCTGCCTCTGCCCCTTCTCAACTGCTGTTTCCCTTATGTGTCCTTCGACTCCATTATATTAGCGTGTCCGAATATATGTACATCAGTGAGCAAGTAACGGCTTCAAGCTACAAATTAACACTTCAAAACCTAAAAAACAAACTTTACTTTATCTTCCGCAGACTTCTATGTCTTTTTGCCGTTAGTTAGAAAATTCCTCCGTTAAAGTGGATGACCTCAAAGTTTTCTTCTATTTTGCAACAATTTTATTTCATGATGATTTTATATTTCAGGAAATAAAAGATGTTTCATGTAATAAATATAATACTACTTTAAGTTCAGTGAACCACATCCTTTACTTCCACTCACTGCATATACAAAACATCCCCATGCATGTCAGTTTCTTTGTTATATCGTAAATATACAAAACGCGACGCACGTCTCGCGTCTGTCCTTACAATGCAAGTGCTTCTGGCAAATAAGCGTATCCAATTTCTACTCGCTACGACGCCAATTACAGTATTCTGTATACAACAGAACAATAAATTACTCGTAATAATATTCTTTTAACATAAAGGTAATTTCTGTAATAATACTGGACATCGCAATTATTTCTACACGGATTCTTTGTTAACCTTATTACATTTCGCATTTCAGTTAATCTCGTATTCTCTGCCATTCTAGCACCTGCCAATGAGTTGTTAGTTTTTGAAAGAATGGCTTGTCTAATCGCAATACAGTAATGCAAGAGCACACGTATGGCAGTGTTACGAGGTATGTCTGACTATAGCGCAGTGGACTGATACCATTCTTCCTAGTCCTAAAACCATGTGATATTTTATTTTTGGAGGGTGTTACTTACGAGGCAGGATGTACCCAGACAATTCACGTAGAATTAAAGCGATAGAAAACAGTATTCAGCTCGTGATTTCAACAATTCCGACACCCGAAGTTCGACGAGTGTTCAGCAGCATGTTCAGAAGGTGACAGACAAATCCTACCGCAGACGGGGGTCAGTTCCAACACCTCCTGTAAGGGCGTATTGTGTCTTAGTTTTTGATCAACTCACAGGAGACGTGCAAGACCTCACGCGACAGCTGCCGGGAGAACTACACCGGGGCAAAAAAAAAAAAAAAAAAAAAAAACCATGGCGCACCTCCCAGTGTCGTGTCGGACACCTTTTTCCCGGCGTAGTGCGACAGCTCGATGTGCCATGGACTCAACAAATCGTTGGAAGTCCGCTGCAAAAAAATTTTGCCGTTCTGCCCCTATGGCCGTCCATAATTGCGGAATTGTTGCCGGTGCCGGATTTTGTGCACGAACAGGGCTCCAGATTACGCGCCATAAATGTCCGATGGGACTCGTGACGTGCGATCTGGGCGGCCAAATCATTTGCTCGAACTGTCCAGAACGTTCTTCAAATCAATCGCGAACAGTTGTGGCCGATGACATGGGGCACTGTCATCCATAAAAATTCCGCCGTCGTTTCGGAACATGAAATACGGGACACTACCGCCATCTATATATGTGCGTATCGCTATCCCATGATTGTTGGGTGTCTTGTGTGAAACCATATCATACCAAAATACTGTGGAAACAATTCAAACTTTGATTTAAAAACTAATGTGTCATTTTACAAAATACGCATATTAACAGAAGTAGGTCATTAAAAATAATAATAAAAATTATAAGGTATGTAAGGTGTCAGGCAAATCCAACACCTTCTATGAAAACCCTGACATGATAAGCAAATCCAGTAGTATGTCACATAGCTCCGAATAAATCGTGACATTAAATTAACCAAAGTAATACGAGTAACGAGTGAGCAAATGGAATTCCACAGACTAACACAAGAATGCCTAAATGCATGTCATACCTTCCCACCGTGAGACAGACGCAGTCCCGAGGGGAGAAACGAGAACAGAAGCCGAGAGCAGAACCGTGTTAAGCAGGAAGGCCCTACGATAAGGGACGGACACCCACGTCGCCAGCTAACCGCTAGGACCACACCCCAGCCGCAAGTTTTAGTGTGAAACTTTTTTGCGTCTCTGTTATGTCAGGACCGCCTCCCAGCCCATGTCAAAAGCTAGAGCCCTCCAGAAGAACAGTATAGATCTTACGATGACGCTAAAAGGGCCACCCCAGTCGCAAGTTTTAGCATGAGACTTTTTCGCGTCTCTGTTACGTTGCAAACTTTAAAAACATTGCCCCACCACGAAAAGTATAACGTTTCTCATTGGATAGACAGAATTTTTGTAGGCGGAGCTTAAGGTTAACATTGAGACCCTGATTGGTCAGATGAAAACACAGCCAGATAGTTTTTTTAAACCAGCTTCGGTAAATTGTAGTAAGGAGAAGTTAGGAGTTGCTTCCGAGACGGCGAGGTGAGCGGAGCTGTGCTGTCCGCCGCCCCCTGACGAACACCGGCAAGGTAATGAACGCACGCGATGCCGCATAACGGCGCATAAAACTTCACTCAGAACTTCAGAAGTCTCATCTGTTACGCCCCCTTTTTGCGTAATACTAGTGTCGATCGTCAATTAAAGCTCATGGTGTTCACATTTGCCACTTGAAGTAAAAATCTGAAACGCGATGATTTTTCTGTTATATAGTTATTGAGAAGCCACATCAGCCACTGTAATTTACGACAAGTTAGATAAGTAATTAAAGATAATTTTGATAGTTTTCTCTTTTGTGAAACTTAATTTAAACCTAGATTATAGATGTGATATGGCATAGGTAATCCTTGGATCCATTGTAGAACTTGGAAACCCATTCAGGGAATATTCGTTCACATTTTTGTTGAACGCAGTTGGTTTTTACCATTCTGTATTAAAACATTTCCTTTTATCAATAGTGCAATTTATGAACAATGTTTTGTGAGTAGAATAATATTTCCAATGGTAAACTTAACTGCTTTTTCGACGTTATTTTACCAGCTAACTAAAAATAGGAAAGCCTTGAACCCCTTCCACTAAATTTAGTTAGTATTATGATTCTTTTACAGGGAGTGCAGTGGAGCTGACGCTGAAATCATTAAGTATTTGATTATATCATCGCTAGTCTCACTGAACTCTTCTGAACTCTACATGTCATGTGTGGTCTGGCGTCTCCTTACCAGCAACAGGTCCCAGGTTCAAACTAGTCAATTCCCTAAAATACGCGCTCAGAGCGTCGTTGCGCGAAAGTGGTAGGGAGAAACGACTTAGAACAAACAGACACCACGCAGAATGTTAGAGGTATCTGAAACTTGAGGTTGCTTGGTACAAACTGATACATCTACCGATTGTGTACGCTAGGTCAATAAATTTCTGTATCACAAAGTTTTAACGTTCTCTTTAACTCACCCTGTATTTTAGTCTGAGAAAAATGACAGAAGATTAGCTTTTTGTTAGCAAAGCTCGTAAGTATCTGTGACACTGTTTGCACCTACTTTCTCAGCATCTTAATAATATATAAGATACAAAGATTAGATTGATCATTAATTCAGGGCGAAATTTTTAAGATTATTATCCTTTTACTTACCTCTTAGTGGATGCCTATGAGTACTCATTCTCGCTGTTAGCAAGAGCAAAAGAGTATGCAGATGTCTATAAAGCAGCAGTGGCTACAAGACGAAGCAAGACTGTAGAAGGAAGCATGAGGAGCAGAAATATAGCTGCCACCTGTGGGAAAATAAAAGAAACCTTTGGAGACTCTAGAAGCACCTATATGAAGAAGAGCTGAGATGGCAAGCCAGTACGAAGAAGGGAAGTCTGAAAGGTAGAAGGAACATATAGCGGGTCTTTACAAGGGAAAAAAATCCTTGAACACAGTGATACAGAAGGAAAAAGAGGAAATAAATGAGAATGAGATGAGAGATTAATATTGCGAGAAGAATTTCACAGACCACTGAAAGACATAAAAGAAATAATGCCGACATTCTCTCTGCATTATGGACTGAACTATTCCACCTGGTGTGCAAAATACACGCGACAGGTGAAATACCCTCTACCGAATCTCCTGTTTAAGATCTCATGCTGCCATTTATTGGCAAGAACTATTTGCAGAAGAAAAGAAAAACTGGTAGAGACCCACGTCGAGTAGGATCAGTTTGGATTACAAAGGAATGTAGGAACATGGGAGGCATTACTCACCCTACAACTTGTCTTTACTGTTACTTGAGAATTTCTGAGCATCGTGACAGGCCCTCAGCTATTAAATACAGAGTCAGTGCTTAAAGTCAGACGGCAATTATGGACATTTCCAAACATATAGATGGGGAGATGAAAACCTCAAGGGGAGGGAATGGAATTCTTATGCTCACAGAACAATTTGTGGGATTCACAGGCGTGTGATGGGATGTTCAAATAATGGAAGACACACTTCCCCATTCGCAACAATGCATCTCCAGTATATTCAGCGAGTTCTCTAACGTTTCACATCTACCGCCTGTTAGCTTTGTTTTAAGTGTAAACCACCGAGAAATCAGAAGAAAATATCCGAAATCTCACAGAATTTCCAACGTGCTTAGGACTCTTGAGAAGACACTGTCTTATACGCCTCCTTTTGCTAGTGTCGACCTTCAAAAACTTCCCGTGGCTTCGCAGGACGTAGAAGTGTAAGGAAGAGTCTTGTACCTTTGAACACTTTTCAGAATTTTGTCCTTAGCTAGCCCTGTGATAAAAGTTTAAATACCTTTTCTTATTCTGTTTTTAAATAATGGCATTGTCTTTTTATGTGCAGCAGAATTTTTTTGAAATTGCAAAACTATTTCAGGTAATTAGGGTTTTCGCAAATGTGAAAACATGTTCCAATGTTGGTCATATTATGTTCAGTATGGACATATACCTAGGGACAAATATTCTATTGAAATTTAGAAGTGTTGCATTTAAACCTCTGTTACATTATTCTTCTACTACACACCAATGACCAGTAAGTTAAATCAAATCAAGCAGAAAAAAGTAGTTGCAAGCTAAATACATTTTGAAACCAAAGCTACTGGAAACTAACACTAACGCTCGTTTTTAGGACTGGTAAAACTGTTTATAGATTAACGAAACTCAGTTAATTCGCAAATATCACATGCTCCATGGTAAAAGTCTTTCGTCTATTTCAAGGTTAGATGATGCACGACCAACGAAGAATCGGTCAACGGTTTACACTTTATGTAACTAATTTTAAAATTATATAGGATTTCACTTGACATAAAAATCCGTGAATGAAGAAGAATTAAAAAATATATTCGAAATAGGTTTGATATATTACACATCAATTACATTTCTAGAACTCTGAATATTCACATATGCTTTACAAAACACAATCTCACGTCTGAGAACAACAAAAACTGTAGAAAATGGCGGAAACTTTTTTCGTCGGTCTTTAGTGCATATTCCTTAAGTAATTCTTAAAATCAATCTCTAGACTTAAGTACCGACCGGAACACATCAAGTGTTCCTATCAGGTGAAACCCTAATAACAGCCGTCTACTTCACAGTGGTTTGCAGAGGATATACGTAGATGTAGATCATAGCTGGTGACCGTATCCGTAGAGTTTAGGTGAAGAGTTCCACTTAGTGTTATCAGTAAAAGAGGGGTTGCATTTGAAGGAAGTTTCATAGTGAGTTATTTGCCAGGCGTTACTTGGGGACTAGCCCCTATAGCGTAGAAGAAACTAGAAACGAACAACCAAACTGTGATTCTGTGTACACACGGAGCATGAAAATGAGCCCTGATTAACTGGTACGAGTCGAAAGCCCGAGGGGAAGATCCATTTACCGAACGAGTGACAGATGAACGTCACAGCGGAGACACGAGAGTCACATAAGCTTCTGGATAAACAAAAAAATTACGACAGGCTGTCATACGGAACGTCAATACAAACAAGGTGTTACGTCAGAGATCACGCGTGCATGCGCTAAAAAACTGACATGTGTCGATCGTAATAAGCTGGTCAAATAGGCAGGACTCCCGGAATTAAATATAGGAAGCCAACAAATACCCTGAGGCGACTAAACTAAATAAATCCTCTGCTGCTTTGTACCTGTCCACAGCCAAGCATTTGATCGTTAACACAGCTGGCAACATGCAAATCCGACAGCACCCTTAGGAAGGAAAGTGAATGAAACTTGGAAATTTTCCTCGACAACATCAATGTTCCGAAATACGCACATATCAGCGGTCTTAGTATTCACAACATGTACTATCCAACCTACGTAACAAGTTAATACTGTACGTGTCCGTTTCTTCTCCTTTTTCTAACTTTACGAAACTGACGTTTATAGAGACGTACATCATTAACGTGAGATTCTAACCTTCCGTGGACTTTCAGTATTCTGTACCATTAGTAATATCTTAGCATCCTCCTCCAGAGCAACTTTCCGATGAAAGTGTAATGAATATTTTAGTAGCAATTACAGCGCCGCTGCTGCAACCATTACAATTTCATATGCACAAGAACGTAGACTGCCGTCGACCTCATAGAGTTTCAGTCTACTTAATAAATATCAACTTAGTGTCTGGAAGAATTTTAGCGATGGAAGGTCTGCTGAGTATTTCATCAAAATTATGTTTAGAACATAACATTTTCGCACCAGTGTTATCGCTACGAAGAACATTCAGTCAAGCTCAGACTTTTCCTAATTATCTTTAATACCCAATTGTGCGGCATCCGTCACCCATTTGTCCGTCATGTGTGAAGTGCTGTAGTGACTTGCACACTCTGCAGGAAACAGTCATCGAGTTTTTCTTCCGCCAAAAAGCTAGGTTCGGTTTTCACGGAGGAGAGAGTGGGAGAAGTCATTCTTTACCTGCCATGTAACGTTGTACTTGTGACAAAAACACTCGCAGCTGCTTCCATTACTTTGCTGACAACAACATGATAATGGTGTTATCGAATTGTCAAAGGCTGGACCAAAGATAACACTGAACTATATCGAAACCTTCAATAATATCAACCTCTTCGCATATGTCAATTATTTCTTGTCGCTGGTGGAGAATTATTATCACAACAATGTTATCAAATGCATGAGCGCGTGCTGTCTGTTCTTTTGGACATGTCCGAAAGAACAGTCTCCACGCATTCATATTCGTGATTCGCCTCGATAAGTAACGAATTCACCTTCTTCGATGCGGATGCACAAGTACGTCCGACCTCCTGTGGGAATCTCAGAGCAGCGAACGTCGAAAAAAATGACTCTGAGCACTATGGGACTCAACTGCTGAGGTCATAAGTCCCCTAGAACTTAGAACTACTTAAACCTAACTAACCTAAGGACATCACACACATCCATTCCCGAGGCAGGATTCGAACCTGCGACCGTAGCAGTCGCGCGGTTCCGGACTGCAGCGCCTAGAACCGCTCGGCCACCAGCGGTCGGCAGCGAACGTCGAGGGAATGGACAGGCATTAAGGATAAGTGGCAGTCGGTGGGAATGTGGATAGGCGTGCGTGCCGAGATAGTCCGCGCATTTGCGATAACGCTGTGTTCAGGTAGCGCAATAGGTTAACGCACCTACCTAATAAGTAGGAGATCCCGGGTTCCAACCCCGGTCCGGCACATCCTCACTCGTTGTCGCTGATTCCGCATAATGTCCCGATGCAACTGACTTCACTCGTCCCTTTCCTTTTCTTTCTTCCCCCCTTCACTTTACATATGACCATCAAACGTCGTTCTTATCAAGATACAGGCAGCTCCGACGACGAAGGCACTTGAGCTGAAGAACAGTGGCATCGAGGAATGGCTGATGTGTCGAATAAACAGAACAGAGATCCGCCGACAGCCGAGCAAACCGGTGATTGCGGAGCGCTGCCTCTACAATGGTCAGAGCGTGACACAGAACAACGCTACAATTTTGCTCTGCACTTCCAACCATTCGGACAGTGTTACAAGGGAATGTTTTGAAATTAAACTATCGAATGGATTTATAAACCGGAACGAACGGCTATACAATGCCTGAGAAGAAAAGCGAAGCGCCTTGAAGACATGGTCAGATGAAATTGTATTTCGAACACGTACACATCATCGGTGGGTACATAAATGATTAGAGTTGCAATTGTCTGTGACATCTAGAACGGCCAGCACAGTACATAACTGTTGTTCGTGTTGATTGCTGTTATTAGGCCTGGTAGGCTATAGGCAGCGTGCGAATGCAGAATTTGTGACTGCGAGCGCTTCTAGCAGCGCGAGAGGAAAACTTTATGAACGAGAGATCGAGAGGTCAGCTGTCTTGGTTGTGGCGTCCGATACTACAACCCTTTTTTATGTGGGATTCCACATGGGTACGCGCCGAAGCTATAAGCGGTTTCAACTACTTCTTCATAAAACTGAGGGTTATATGCAAACGGTGGAATCACTATTCTCGCCCCCTCCCCTCCCTTTTTTAGGCTGGTTAAGCCTTCATCACACACAGCAATATCACCTGGTTCCATATAATTCTTAATACGTCATTTATATGTCAGCTGCCCTACCGACGTAACATTTCGAAATGAAACATATAAACCCCGAGCAAACAATGACTTTTACTGTGAAAGTGTTTCTGTAGTGAGAGAACATTAAGACGAGTTGTTGCACAGTTACGGCACTTTCAAAATTAGTTTCAGTGGTGTTTGTTATACATGTTAAGTTTTCAAAATGATTTTTTGGACGAATTTGGCACAGTGCTGTGTATCGTAGATTTCTGAGACCAAAATATCCACTTCTTAGTTTTCTCACGCAAGTGCTTAATAATAAATTTGAAACCAGCTGTCTTTGTTGTACTTTGACAGTTAAAACACAGCAGGAGCTGCAAAACTAATTCCTAATTCAATTTTCATTAAGGAGAAAAGGAGCATATTCTATTTGCGTAACGTCAAATTTGGGTTAAATCAACAATGAAAGTAGAATATCAAACACTGTTAATCTTACAGCAGCTGCGACAGTGAGGTTTTCTTCATTTTTTTTTCATAGGCATGTAAGCTTAAAATGTGTTACCACATACTGAACGCCATAACTAGTCTTCACACGACACTCTGTCATACAGTGGTTATCTACCCGATGCAATGCCAAATTTGTTTGTAGCCTCGCCTAACAGTTACCTTTTAAACTGCAAAAGAGCGTGTTCATTCTATTAGAAGTGTTTAAATTTCTGTGCTCCATCTGGATACTTGGTCGTGCTGTTTGAGATTCACAAAAAAGTACATCGTTGTAGTTCCCTGGAGATTCTTCTTCCCTGCTGCGTCCGCTTTTTCTTCTTATGTGTCTCGCAGTAGTATCATCTGTTGCAACCTCCAGCCAAGATAATTTTGGTATCATGTGCAGTCGTGGGGCTCTCTTCTGGGCACACCATTGATGAAATGACGACTACAAACGCGTTGGAGTCCATTGCTCACTACCAGCTTTATTCGTTCTCAATACCATGACCCAAGCCTTTTGGGTTGCTTTTCATTTGGAAAGGAGGAGAACTTCGTTTACGGGGGAGAGTTGATACATGTGATGTTACAGCCAATGACAGGACAGCTACAGTTACCCTTCCTAAAGCCCGAAGCTCAAAATTCAGTCACGCTTTTTACCAGTTGCTCCGTCACGACTGTTGCATTGCTACCCGTTAGAATGCAACACCTGCATTTCGCACGGTCCTGTATAAGAGGCGTGGCCAGCGTCAGATGGTGAGTCATGATTGTGATGCATATGGGTATGCTGTGTAGTCGTTTGAGACAGCGTTATCAGCACCTGCCAGAATTTGAAAGGCTTCCATTTGGCCAGCTGTTTGAATCGTGGATTGTCCATATTTGGGGAGGTATTCGGACGTGACAGTGGTCCAGTGTTGGACTGCATCGGAACGTGAGGGCTGGCGTACTCTTCGTTGGGGTTCTGGTCGACCAAGTCTGACCACCACAGGAAAAGACGGCGTATTTTGCGCCAAGCGTGTCGTAACCCCATCAACCCGCGTCTGCCAAGAAGTGACAACCCAAACGGCTGCGTTTGTAGGGATGCCGGGAGACACCGACCGCCGATAAATGGTGTCACAGTGTGTTCAGCCATGAACTGCGGTTCTGCACCTCGCCGGATGACGATCGTCGGCGAGTACTGGACGCGACCTTCGGAAGTGTGGCGTAACAATGCATATCGCACGTCGCCTATTCGAAATCAGACGAGCAGTGACAGATGTTCTTGCGAGAATCATTCAGCGGCTCAAGCCGACCCGTGTCTCTATTTTATAAGCGACAAAATATTACGTTCACTGTTCTAAATTATACAAATGTTTGCCATACACGAAACGGGATAAAACTTGCTACAGTATTTGGTTATGTTAATAGCTAACGGCAATATTAATTTCAGCTTCTTATCTAAAGTACGTTCTGCACCCTACACACGAAATTATAAAATAATTATAAAATAATTTAGAACTTTTATTTACAGATAACTTGGTAGCAAGTTCTTATGTACTAGGTAAAAGTCAGTGAAGACGTTTGAAGATATAACTATCATTTCAATAACACAGTGAAACGCGTTTTTAAAAACACTGTATCTTGCGAGCAAATTTATCTTTTATTAACATTATGATTTATATTGAATAATGCCAAACTCATTTGTTTTATACACTGATGAGCCAAAACATTCTGACCATGTGCTTAATAGTTTGTCTGTCTGTCTTTGAAACGAAATACATCATGATTCTGTGCATCAGGGACCCTACAGTTTGTTGGGAGGATTGTAGAGATATGTGTCATTAGGTGTCTACGCACAGGTAATGGAATTCGCGTAAATAAGGGGCAGCTGATTCGTTGGGGTTCCGATCGACGACATCTGACCACCACAAGGGAAGATCGATGTATTGTGCGCCAAGGATCACACCCGCGTCTGATGCAGCCCGATAACAATCCAAATGGGATCAACAGGTTTTACATCAGCCGAATTTGGTTTTATTTATTTTTTATTTACACTTCAAGTTCCTTAGGACGAAATTGATGAGCAAATCTCCAAGGTCATGGAACGTGTCAGTACATGAAATTACAACATAAAAGTAATAACAGATAAAAATAAATGTTTATGAACCCCATAAAAGTCAGTCCATAAGTTTAAGTAAACGCCATCAACAGTACAAGAAGAATCAGCTTAATTTTTCAAGGAACATTTTTTTTTAATGTGTGTGAAATCTTATGGGACTTAACTGCTAAGGTCATCAGTCCCTAAGCTTACACACTACTTAACCTAAATTAGCCTAAGGACAAACACACACACACCCATGCCCTAGGGAGGACTCGAACCTCCGCCGGGACCAGCCGCAAAGGAACTCCTCGACAGAATAGAAGGTGTGGCCCATGAGAAAACTCATCAGTTTCGATTTGACAGCGTGTGGATTACTACTAAGATTTTCGAATTCGAGTGGTAGCTTATTGAAAACGGATGCAGCAGTATGCTATACTGCACACCTATTTGCACAAGAGTTAAGGAAGTCCGATCCAAATGCAGGTTTGGTTTCTGCCGGGTATTAGCCGAGTGAAAGCTGTTTATTCTTGGGAATATGCTAATATTGTTAACAAGAAATGACAGTAAGGAGTATATATATTAAGAGGCCAATGTCAAAACACCTAGACTCGTGAACAGTGGTCAACAAGAAGTTCATGAACTTAGACCACTTATTGCCCGAACCGCCCGTTTCTGAGCCAAAAATATCCTTTTACAATGGGAAGAGTTAACCCAAAATACACTCCTGGAAATTGAAATAAGAACACCGTGAATTCATTGTCCCAGGAAGGGGAAACTTTATTGACACATTCCTGGGGTCAGATACATCACATGATCACACTGACAGAACCACAGGCACATAGACACAGGCAACAGAGCATGCAAAATGTCGGCACTAGTACAGTGTATATCCACCTTTCGCAGCAATGCAGGCTGCTATTCTCCCATGGAGACGATCGTAGAGATGCTGGATGTAGTCCTGTGGAACGGCTTGCCATCCCATTTCCACCTGGCGCCTCAGTTGGACCAGCGTTCGTGCTGGACGTGCAGACCGCGTGAGACGACGCTTCATCCAGTCTCAAACATGCTCAATGGGGGACAGATCCGGAGATCTTGCTGGCCAGGGTAGTTGACTTACACCTTCTAGAGCACGTTGGGTGGCACGGGATACATGCGGACGTGCATTGTCCTGTTGGAACAGCAAGTTCCCTTGCCGGTCTAGGAATGGTAGAACGATGGGTTCGATGACGGTTTGGATGTACCGCGCACTATTCAGTGTCCCCTCGACCATCACCAGTGGTGTACGGCCAGTGTAGGAGATCGCTCCCCACACCATGATGCCGGGTGTTGGCCCTGTGTGCCTCGGTCGTATGCAGTCCTGATTGTGGCGCTCACCTGCACGGCGCCAAACACGCATACGACCATCATTGGCACCAAGGCAGAAGCGACTCTCATCGCTGAAGACGACACGTCTCCATTCGTCCCTCCATTCACGCCTATCGCGACACCACTGGAGGCGGACTGCAAGATGTTGGGGCGTGAGCGGCAGACGGCCTAACGGTGTGCGGGACCGTAGCCCAGCTTCATGGAGACGGTTGCGAATGGTCCTCGCCGATACCCCAGGAGCAACAGTGTCCCTAATTTTCTGGGAAGTGGCGGTGCGGTCCCCTACGGCACTGCGTAGGATCCTACGGTCTTGGCGTGCATCCGTGCGTCGCTGCGGTCCGGTCCCAGGTCGACGGGCACGTGCACCTTCCGCCGACCACTGGCGACAACATCGATGTACTGTGGAGACCTCACGCCCCACGTGTTGAGCAATTCGGCGGTACGTCCACCCGGCCTCCCGCATGCCCACTATACGCCCTCGCTCAAAGTCCGTCAACTACACATACGGTTCACGTCCACGCTGTCGCGGCATGCTACCAGTGTTAAAGACTGCGATGGAGCTCCGTATGCCACGGCAAACTGGCTGACACTGACGGCGGCGGTGCACAAATGCTGCGCAGCTAGCGCCATTCGACGGCCAACACCGCGGTTCCTGGTGTGTCCGCTGTGCCGTGCGTGTGATCATTGCTTGTACAGCCCTCTCGAAGTGTCCGGAGCAAGTATGGTGGGTCTGACACACCGGTGTCAATGTGTTCTTTTTTCCATTTCCAGGAGTGTATTCGCGACCGCCCACTGTTGTAGTAGGGTGGGAAGGATAACTGGATAATACTTCCGAACTTTACAAATCTTGGACGCAGGTGAGAGGAAACAAGAAGCGGCACCGCGGAAACCACGCAGGCTGGGGTATTCCGAAGGCTTTTTATTCAGAAGCGTACCATTGTATGAGTATAGGTTTTTCCTCGCAAACTTCCGGCGCTGGACGACAAGAGACTAAAATATGGTTAGTCGGCGTTCGGAAGAATCTGTAGAGAGGGAGAATAATCCGTGATTTCGGGAATATGATTCGTTTTCGGAATTACGATGGTGTTGGGAGCGGAGCCTTGCTAGGAGGCCAACGGTGAAGAGACGAGGACTTCCGTTGTGATCGCCTGCATGTGAGGGTCGCTCGATATCAGCTTTTGTTGGTACAGGACGGACTTGCTGTCTTTGCCCTCAGGAGAGTTTATAGTTAGAACAGTTAGGCACTGTACTGTTGCGAACCTATACGAATCTGGACTTCACCTCCGGGTTGGAAGTCGTCGTCGAGTACGCAGCGTTCAGTAACTGAGAGCACTTCCTATGCCTATACTTAAGTTGAGACGTTATCTGAACTCAGTCCTTGTGGCTGGGAGTTCGCGTTTCTCGTCTGTAGCACACAGAGAGCAGAAGATAGCATTAGAGTATATTAGTCAGAGGACCCCCTTCTGCCGTACTAGTGTTTGAAAGAGCTTATTTGTGGCTGGAGATCTTCCATCGTCGCAGACGAGAACGAGAACCATCATTTCGACGCACCGGACGCAGTACATACGGTGATATCGCAAATTGCTTCGGCTTATTAGGACTATAAAAGCTAAACCGCTGTGATGACGTTAGTTTATTTCCACTCAGGTTCCACACCACCGTAGGTCATCTCTGAAGGTAGTGTCTTCTAGCGTTTGGTATATAGATGATGTCAGTCATTTCGCGTTATTGATATTAGACTGCGCACTCATAATAAGGGGCAGAGTTGAACAATTGATTAGTAATTTTACTTAGGAAATGTACACTTTGTAATATAAAGGTTTTTTTCTAATCTACAATAAATGTAAAACCAGGAACAATGTTCATCATTTAGTAGGATTAATGCCTTCATCATTCATTTATGTTTACATTGCAATTTATAGATTCAAGAGATCCTAAGATCTGCTTCAGGGGGTAGTCAGACAGGGCCAAGTCTTCATTTTAGCGTTTATTATTTGTCGTTGCGCACATTCATTTTACACCCGCCTCGAGTAGCATCTTGGACTTCGTGTACGCGATACTACCGCCGTGTGTATATTTGGATATTGGTACCCCATGACTTTTGCCGTCTCAGTGTAGGTGCTTTGTGTGAAACCATATCATACCAAAGAATTTAAACACTGGTTTGGAAATTAATACCTCATTTTATAGAAACAGGTATAGTTTATTAAAAATAATAAGGTGTCCTATGTACCCAGTAGAATTAACAGTTATTGAATTAATTTATCAGGAATACTTCTTTTTCGGTCAACACAGCTTTCTGATACCGGATGCTGGCTTTTACTGTAATGCAGACATGATGTAGCGGTAATGCAGTCATCATGTAATGTGCCGCGTCATACGTGCACAAGAGGAAAGACAAAAGGAAACTGACAATGCTCCTTTTGTGTCTGAAATACTTTTTTGAACGCAGGCTGAGGTGGCAGACAGATCTGTAGCGTAACCCGAGGTCTAGGTTTGCTTCATAGGCTCCGGTTTGTGTGAGTTGTGGAAACGGTATCGAACTCTTCATTTAACTCATTTAGTCTCTATAGATCATTCACACACTGCCTGAAGTGGCCTCACCCTCTCGGGATGTCCTCGGGCCCTTCCCACAAGTACAACAAACCACGAACGGTCGCGTCGGACACGCGACGGTAGCCAGCCGCGCCTGCTCGCGGTTTTTGGTCGGCACCTGCGGTCTGGGCGCCCCAGTACCAGCAGCCAGGACAGAACGCACAGTGGCAGATCGCAGAGTGAGCCGGCCGCAGCGGTACGTGCCACACGCTGCGGCGTCCGGCATGCACCGGCCGGGCCGGCAGCTGCCTCCTGCTGCTTCCTGCCGGCCCTGGACAGCGGCCGTGCGCGGAACCGTTCCGCCGCAGCGCTCTGCACTGGCCGGCGCTGCGCTTCTTGCGGTCCCCGCCTGTAACGGCTGTGCTGCTCCCATCACCGCTACAGCCAGCTGGGGTTCCCAGTGTGCCACCGGGAAACGCAGGGTGTCAGAGCCTCGACGCCAGTGCTGCGTCCGGCGTTTCTGTGGACCAGTTACCATGAAAGCAGGTTCCGATCGCCACATTTGCCTGGCCCATTATTCAGGCTGGTGCAGGTGTGTTGTTGTTGTGGTCTTCAGTCCTGAGACTGGTTTGATGCAGCTCTCCATGCTACTCTATCCTGTGCAAGCTTCTTCATCTCCCAGTAGTAACTGCAACCTACATCCTTCTGAAGCTGCTTAGTGTATTCATCTCTTGGTCTCCCTCTACGATTTTTACCCTCCACGCTGACCTCCAGTACTGAATTGCTGATCCCTTGATGCCTCAGAGCATGTCCTCCCAACCGATCCCTTCTTCTAGTCAAGTTGTGCCACAAACTCCTCTTCTCCCCAGTTCTCTTCAATATCTCCTCATTAGTTATGTGATCTACCCATCTAATCTTCAGCATTCTTCTGTAGCACCACATTTCGAGAGCTTCTATTCTCTTCTTGTCCAAACTATTTATCGTCCATGTTTCACTTCCATACGTGGCTAAACTGCATACAAATACTTTCAAATTTCTCTTATTCAGAAACGCTTTCCTTGCCATTGCTAGTCTACATTTTATATCCTCTCTACATCGACCATCATCAGTTATTTTGCTCCCCAAATAGCAAAAACCATTTACTACTTTAAGCGTCTCATTTTCTAATCTAATTCCCTCAGCATCACCCGACTTAATTCAACTACATTCCATTAACCTCGTTTTGCTTTTGTTGATGTTCATCTTATATCCTCCTTTCAAGACACTGTCCATTCCGTTCAACTGCTCTTCCAAGTCCTTTGCTGTCTCTGACAGAATTACAATGTCATCGGCGAATCTCAAATTTTTTATTTCTTCTCCATGGATTTTAATACCTACCCCGAATTTTTCTTTTGTTTCCTTTACTGCTTGCTCAATGTACAGACTGATTAATATCTGGGAGATCTACAACCCTGTGTCTCTTCCTTCCCAACCGCTGCTTCCCTTTCATGCCCCTCGACTATTATAACTGCCATCTGGTTTCTGTACAAATTCTAAGTAGCCTTTTGCTCCCTGTATTTTACCCCTGTCACCTTCAGAATTTGTAACAGAGTATTCCAGGTGCACGTGACGTAACGGTTTTCAGTCAAAAAAGAGATGAGTTAGGGGTGGCTGTAGAAAGACGTCCGGGAATCGAAAATAGTTTCTTGAAAAGGGTGTTCCACAATGTTAGAGTATTTTAGAACCGCCAAAAGCTTTTACAGTGTACGTTTATACACAGTGTGGAGTAATCAAGTCTGACACACGTTTCGAACCTTCGATGCCAGTGGGCTGTGGCTGCGGTGGGGACAGAGTCTCTCCGTCGTTTCCAAGTCCCCGGTTAACATACAATACAATACAATTTTAATTAAATTTAATTATTAGAACAAACATTTTTATAACTACAACATATAAATGAAAAAACCCTTAGAGTTTTCCAGAAAATGTGTGCCTGTCATGATTTGGGAAATCCCTTATACATGAAGTCTGGTAAGATAGCGGAAACTACTTTGCACCTCAACGCTTCGAGCGGCAGACGCAGAGGCAGGTCCCGTTCGACAGTTAACCTGCGTAGCGGTGAGACATAGCTACTGCAGCGAGAACGAATAGTGTAGGTGCAAATTTTTTGAATATCATAGAATTTACACTTGTATTACAAAAATTAAGGTCAGAGTGGGAGTCGAACCGTCACCTCTCACGCGTTCATCTTAAGAAGCTCGAACTCTAACCGTTTATTATTATTACAATTTTTTTTTAATTTTGTTTTCAGCTAGCGGAGGCAGAGTGGGCAGGGGTCCCTTTTCTGAGAATGTGGTCCAAGGTAAACAATGTGTGTCTTTATTTTTTGTTCTTGTATTTTTTTGTAATTTTTGTTTGATTTTTATTTGAGGTGTTTTTTGTGCCTACTGATTTTTTTCCTTTTATAGATGCAATACACAATATACAGAAACTAAAGATGACATTCAAAACATCCAAACGTAAAATCGGCTCCCAACGCCTTTTAGATTTAAAGAGTTCACTATGTAAGTAGGCGCCCAAACTGCGTGAAAATATAGTCACATGTCAGTTCTAGCATAATATATTTGTCCAATGAATACCCGTTTATCATCTGCATTTCTTCTTGGTGTAGCAATTTTAATGGCCAGTAGTGTATCAATCAGAAGCTCCAAGTGGCCTTTCTACATACATAAAGACAGATCTTATTAGCTATAAAGTTATTAAGGCCCCAAGTGGCCTAGTACATGAAATACGTGAAAACCTTAATATCGAAAACGACTGAATAGAAGATATGAATCAGAGGCTCCCAGTGGCTTTTTTACATACGGAAATGAGGATATTAGTGTAAGTAGGCTGTTTAGGTTTTCTTATTGGTAACGCCACGTAGAGCTCTGTACGAAAATCACTGACTGCTGTGTGCAGTCTGTGGCTGGTTTGCATTGGTGAAATATTTGCTATTGTAGTGTTGGGCAGTTGGATGTGAACAGCGCGTAGCGTTGCGCAGTTGGAGGTGAACCGCCAGCAGTGGTGGATGTGGAGAGAGAGATGGCGGAGTTTTGAGAGCGGATGATCAGAACGTGTGTCCATCAGAGACAGTAAATTTGTAAGACTGGATATTTGAATATCATGAACTATATGATGACTTTTGAACATTATTAAGTAAATACATCGTTTGTTCTCTATCACAATCTTTCTTCTAACTATGCCTATCAGTAGTTAGTGCCTTCAGTAGTTAGAATCTTTTATTTAGTTGACAGTATTGGCGCTCGCTGTATTGCAGTTGTTCGAGTAACGAAGATTTTTTGAGGTAAGTGATTCATGAAAGGTATAGGTTATTGTTAGTCAGGGCCATTCTTTTGTAGGGATTATTGAAAGTCAGATTGCGTTGCGCTAAAAAAGTATTGTGTGTCAGTTTAGTATTGATCAGAATAAGTAAACAGAGAACTGTCTGAGTACGTTCAGTTTTGCTCAGCTGTTTGAAAATCAAATAACGTAGAGGTTTTCCAGCAGTGTCATTTATAAAAATTTTATAAGGGGAGGTTTCAACTAAAAAAAGAAAAGAAAACGGGGCCCTATAACGGCGTGTACCTGAGTTATCAGGCATTAACGTTAGTTCCTGAACACTGAGCTATCTTTTCATTTCACATCTCATTCCGGAGGGTCCGTGAATAGCGAACCCAAGTAATTGGAAAAGCGTGTTCTATATTTCATGTGTCGCCGCAAGATCACGTGTTGCTCTTGCAGTATGTACCGATAATCTGTGACTTTCTTGGCATCGGGGCGTTTGTCCTCGCGGTGAGAAAGTAGACTTCGTCCATGAACAGTAGGTCGTCAGCTTTGACCGCTGAGCGCCATGATGGTTGGCACCTACGCACACATACATGTCACTCAACAGACACGTAAACAACATTCTCCTGCGATTTCCTCGTATTTCCAGAGTGGTGATCCTTACTAAGTGGATGACCTACCAAAAGCTTAAAAATTTTGAAATAAGTCCCTGATCCCAAGGTCTTGGCCTCCCCTTGTAAGTTTTACAAAATGTTTATCAATTACTTGAAACAAAGTCTTTGACAACCATGCAAATCCTTCAGACTTGTTTGCCTCAAATAAAACCTTTCTCATTCTTCTTGGTGGCATTTGGCGGGAAGTACAAAGTGTAATGGAGCTATGTTCGTGATGCTGTAGAAAACAAACATGTTTAGCTCTAATATGTAGCTCAACGGAGACAACGGATATCGTATTTTGATGTTTGAGGAGTTGAAAATACAAAAGCTTAAGATTTTAGACAATTTTATTCGATTTGTCAGTTTGCGATCCATCAGACAGTCATAATCCTATGCTTAAAATCTGCGGCCATAGTCATACTGCTGATAAGAATTTAGTTATACCAGTTACCAGAGAATCACCTAAATGAAAATTTATATATGAATAAAGTGAACATGTCTTTCAGTGAGACATGCTTCAGAATAATGAAGGAAGTCCGTCCTGTGGGTTTGCCACCGAACACACGTTACTGAAGTGGTGTGTTGCAACAGACAAACAGTTTAGCAGAAGCAACCATCTTCGTGCCACCCACATTTGCATAAAAATGTATAAGAAATATTACACTACAAAATAGTTACTGTGAACCATTTCCTGTAACATATACTCACTGGTTAATACTACATCAATACTACATCGCTGGTGTCAAACAAATTTTTTTTTAGTTACACGAAACAGTTAAAATTTAAATAAAATAATATTTGATGCCAAGAAACTCAGGGACTTTGTTTCAGTTAGTAAAGGATAAAGCAGTCAGTCGCAAACTGAACAGTCGAGTTGGGTCACAGTGTGTGTATACAAAAACTAAACTAAACTCCGTCCGAAAAGGTCAGGGAAGGCCCAACGGTACAGACCGACCGCCGTGTCATCCTCAGCCCACAGGCGTCACTGGATGCGGATAAGGAGGGGCATGTGGTCAGCACTCCGCTCTCCCGGCCGTATGTCAGTTTACGAGACCGGAGCCGCTACTCCTCAGTCAAGTAGTTCCTCAGTTTGCCTCACAAGGGCTGAGTGCACCCCGCTTGCCAACAGCGCTCGACAGACCGGATGGTCACCCATCCAAGTGGTAGCCCAGCCCGACAGCCCTTAACTTCGGTGATCTGACGGGAACCGGTGTTACCACTGCGGCAAGGCCGTTGGCTAGTGTTTATATGTAAGCGGCTTTAATGTTCTAGCTTCCATTTACTGTATTGAATATGATCACACAGTGACCGAAATCCTGACTTACAATAAATATTATTCGCAACTGATTGCTGTACCTTTTATCACATCCTTTAACCTGATATAGTATTAATTGGCGGGAATGATGACCAGTGGGGGCCTAATGGCCATTTGAATTTCTGAGTTGGCACAGAGCTGCAATCGTACGGAAACTGCACAAAGGTGTCACTTCGAATCTCCTAAGCTATGCATAATCATTTGAAGGGGACTGCGTATTGCGTTGTCTGGCAGCCATGGATTATTTTGTTTCGAGACCTTCTGATCTAAGGTTAGTTCTCCCTCATTGAAATTATTACAAATGTACATAAAAGGTGGGTTTTTATAACATAATTGTGTTGAAAGCGTTGAAAGAACGACTGATCAGTGACAGATTCCCCTGTTGAGGAATGTTTCCCCGGAGGCCGCCACTAACTAAAAACAACTTTTGTCGAATGGCATCTATGCGAACACTATAGCGAGCCAGACGACTTTATGAACGATGTTGTGCTCAATATACACACCTTGAACTAAAACTTTATAATTCTGTTTTTATTGTTATTTCTTTTATGTGAACAGACATCGAATATAGCTATAATAGACAGTGACTCGTGGTAAATAATAAATACATAAATAATTTTAGTAAATACCATAACTATCCAATAATAATAATAAATAATAATTGTGAAATGATAATAATAACTTATTTTTTCCCGACAGCCGTTGTGTACACATGTAACTGCAAAGGAAGGAATCAGTCATGGGATTCACATGACAAGTAGAGAGAAATACAAGCAGGAAAAAAATAAATTTACCACCAGTCTAGTTCCTAGACACTCGTTGGCGAGGAAAGTTTTGAAGAAAAATGTATGTTCTACTGACAACAAGAAGGCATTTGGAGCATTTCAGCTTGTTTTTACCTCAAAACAGGAAAAATGGAAGTCTACGACCATCTCCCTTCGGTGAAGGCACGAATTTTCTCCATAACAGTTAAGGATCTGCGATGCCCAGCATTTGAACTTCCCGAGGTGAATAATCTTCCCAACAATTTTAACAAGGAGACCTGAATGGTTGGAGAGGTGGATGGCTAGTTTCCGAAAGACGTTTCCGATACCGAAGCTGACGTGAATTACCCAGGACGTGCGCGAAGTGTGCGGCTATTCGTGCGTCGAAAATGACTATTCGTGCTGGAACTGTTCTCAAAATTTTTCGAATCACTTTACTTCATTCTTGATAGGTCGTAATAATGAATTTCTTGAAAAATTATAATTGTGCTGTACAATTAATTTTTTTACTCAATGTGTAATTTGTAGCCTACTATTCTTTTTTCTCTCCAATTCTTCAAAGTTACAATTGAATTTCTGAATTTATATATCATCTTTAAGCTATGTTAGTATTATGCCCTACGCCGTAGGACACAATGAGCACTCGATGACTTTTCAGATTATTGATTGTTTGGGAGCTTTCCCTTTGTTCAACAAGAATAAAAGATAATCAAAATATCCACGGGTGTACTGCCGGTCTACAGTGTCCAACGGGCACAATATTTCGGCTATCACACATGTCGCCATCATCAGGTGAACTGACGGACTGAGCTCCTGTGAACGTGCCGGCACGGAGATCCGTACACTATGGCTGCTCAGGGGGAACTGGGTTCGGTCGCGGCGGCGGCCGATTTAAATACCCTCCGCCCGCGGCGCGCTCACTCCGCCGTCCGCGCCCCGCGCCACGGTCGCGCGGTGGAACAGATTGCGACGGCGTCTGAGATGACGTCGGTGTGATGGCTCTGTCCGCCGTGGTCGTCACAACTATACATTTGCTCGATTTACTCTTGATTAACCCAATCGCTGGTTCCCAAGCCTTGCTAAGATTATAGCCACAGTCACGGTTTATGTGGTCGTCATTGGTGCGAATTTCGATGGCCTCTCTAACAACGCTGTCCCAGTATCTCGATGTCTGTACCAGAATCCTCGTGCGTTCATACTCCATAGCGTGATTTTCCGACAAACAATGTTCAGCGACCGCCGACTTGCTCGGATACACCAGTCGAGTGTGCCTCTGGTGTTCACGGTATCGATCATCGACGGTACGCATCGTCTGACCAATATACGACTTGCCACATTGACACGGAATCTGGTACACGCCGGCCTTCCTCAAACCGAGGTCATCTTTGGCGCTCCCCACCAGTGCAAGAGTTTTATTCGGAGGGCAAAACACAGTTCCGATCCGGTGTTTCTTCAAAATGCGGGCGACTTTCCCCGAGAGTGCGCCTGTATATGGGATAAACGCAGGCACTGCCCGTTGGACACTGTAGACCGGCAGTACACCCGTGGATATTTTGATTATCAAATACGCCGGGAGAAACTCAAGAATCACAAGAATAAAAGAAATCGGGCATGTAGAAAGATTATCTGACAGCACACCCTCTGATTTTGTAGTATGTGATTCTAGGCGCTTCAGTCCGGAACCGCGCGACTGCTACGGTCGCAGGTTCGAATCCTGCCTCGGGCATGGATGTGTGTGATGTCCTTAGGTTAGTTAGGTTTAAGTAGTTCTAAGTTCTAGGGGACTGGTGACCTCAGATGTTAAGTCCCATAGTTCTCAGAGCCATTTGAACCATTTTTTTTTTGTAGTATGTAGCTTGACTGCGAATTGTAAATAAGCTAAAGTAATCACCAGAACATAGTGTGCCCTCTGCGTCCGTTATACACGATGTTTCATAACTAGCCTGTCATGTAATGTTTCTTTTACATTTTTAAGCATACGTGGGCGACTTGAAGACGGTTGCCTGAGTAGAACTGGTTGTCTGTGAGTGAACATACATTACAGTAGTAGCTCCATGTTACCATTCTTTAAAGCAACCTGCACTTCAACTGCGTCTACATATGTAGCCTGCAAACCACTGTAAAATGCATGTAAAAGGGTACCTGGCACGGTACCGCACGTTACAGTTTCTTCCGGTTGTCACTTGCATCTGCCCACAGATCTGTGTTCCACACTCAGAACTGAACTTTACAAAGCAACTGTAATGCATTTACTGGAATGGAGCCTGTTTCAGCGCCCGCTCGTGTAATTATCATTAGTAATACCTAGCTTACTATGAATTAGTCTAGGAGACTGGTATTCTGCAATCTTTTGTTGTTACGTTTCCTTGCTGGGAGGAGGACTGCCTAGGGTTCCATTTTTATTGGTTATTATCTTATGGGTTTCACATTAGCCACTTGTTTTACCCTTTCTCAGTAATCCCCTCCATGGCTAACCCCTGCTATGTGTGGATGTGCGGACAATTGCTTATACACAGGACGATGAGGTCAATTTTTCCATCTTCTCTTCATACAGTCGTGGCAGCTTTCCGCTGAATCATCAACAAATTCATCACAGAATCTCAAGTGCACGAAGAGCACTGCGTTTTCGTAGCAAGGGTCAAGGCGTAGTACAAGCAATTCTAGGAAGTACCGATGTCGTTCGCCGATGATGCAAGATCTGGGACGCCACACCGCATTACCGATACCATTGTCCAGCAGGTGGTTGCCCTCGTTATTGAACCCAGTGAGCCACCGTGGCAGCCATTGCCAACGCACTACACCCGTTTGTTCTTCTTTTGAAGCCTCCATTTCTCTGTTTCCAGGACGACTGACTACAGTGGACGGTCGACGCGTGAACGTGCTAGCTTTGTCATTACGTGGGTGACCGACCATGTCCCTCTTACAGAGACAACGCCTTCTACAGCAGGCAATGGCATTACGATCCCTTCAACGGCTTTCATTTTATAGCCTCCGGCTCGTCTCTTTCTATATACATTTTGTAGATGGCGCACCAGTCAAATATCTTAGCAAACATCCACATTGAATGAAAAAATGTCAAAAGAAATCCACAGTTCAGAATAAAGTCCATAAATCACTGTTCAGTACAATCTGAATTTCACCATGACTACGCCATGCTACCGTCCATTATCAACAAATTGTTGGTTTATGTAGAGAAACTGAAAAAAGAATCGCTAGCGTAATGCTCATATCTAGCTACCTGAAATAAATGAAATACTATGCGAGTCGTAGGTAGAGAAGACTTAAGTGGGCAACTAGAAGTAAATGTGAGGAAGCTAAATTATCGGCAGTTGATATGACGATCGTAAAACAATTAAAAGAAAACGTAGCCATAATGTAGTTGGCCGAAAGAGGAGTAATAAATGAAGAACAGAAGATCTACATCTACATCTACATGGAGATTCTACTAATCACACTTAAGTGCCTGGCAGAGGATTCACCGAAACCACACTAATTCTCTGTTATTTTACTCTCGAACAGCGTGCGGAAAAAACGAAGAAATACATCTTTCAGTGAGAGCTCTGATTTCTGGTGTTATATTAGGATGGTCGTTTCTCCCTATGTAGGTCTGCGTCAGCAAAATATTTTCGCATTCGTAGAAGAAAGCTGGTGACTGAAATTTCGTGAGAAGTTCGCTCCGCAACGAGGTACACCTTTGGTTTAATGATGTCCACACCAAATTCCATATCATTTCCATGACACGCTCTCCTCTGTTTCTCGATAAAACGAAGCGTGCTGCTCTTGTATGAACTTTCTCACGTACCCCGTTAATTCTATATGGTAAGGATCCCACACCGAGTAGCAGTGATCCATAAGAGGACGGACAAGCGTCGTGAAGGAGTCTCTTTAATACATCTGTTACATCTTCTAAGTGTTCCGCCAATAAATTACAGTCTTTGGTTCGCCTTCCTCACATGTGTTCTTTCCTAGTTGTTCGTACATATAAATTCGTAGGTATTTAGTTGAATTTACGGTCTTGAGATTTGACTGATTTATCGAAGTTTAACGGATTCCTTTTAGCACCCTTGTGGATAACCTCAAATTTTTCATTATTTATCGTCAATTGCCAAGTTTTTCACCATTCAGATATCTTTTCTAAATCGTCTTGCAATTTGTTTTGATCTTCTAGTGACTTTACTGGACGATTAACGATAGGACCATCTGCAAATAATCTAAGACAGCTGCTCAGATTGTCTTCTTAATCGCTTACACAGACAACGAACAGCAGACTATAACACTACTATGGGGAACGCCAGAAATACTTCTGTTTTACTCGATGTCTTTCCGTCAATTACTACGAACTGTGACCTCTCTGACAGGACATCACGAACCCATTCGCATAACTGAGATGTTATTTCATAAAAAATGGTTCAAATGGCTCTGAGCACTATGGGACTCAACTGCTGAGGTCATTAGTCCCCTAGAACTTAGAACTAGTTAAACCTAACTAACCTAAGGACATCACAAACATCCATGCCCGAGGCAGGATTCGAACCTGCGACCGTAGCGGTCTTGCGGTACCAGACTGCAGCGCCTTTAACCGCACGGCCACTTCGGCCGGCCTGTTATTTAATAAGCACGCAATTTGATTACAATCCGCTTGTGTTGTTATTATATTGTTCTATCAAAAAGCGACGGATGAATTAGTTAACATCATAATAATGCAAATGTAAGTAAACTAAACAATGTGCATGAACTGAAGTTTCTTATAGGAATTGTGGCTTAGGGAAAGATGAGAAACACTGGAAACGTTTACGGACTTCCCTTCAAATTTTAACCAATAATCTTCAGGCCATGGATTCTACTTTTTATTATTTACGCCTGTGAAACGCAGAAGAAAACTCCTTTACTAAATCAAAAGCTCGCCAAAGTGCTTGTGAAAGAAACATCCTGTTAATAACAGGCAACAAACTACGATCTTAATGTATTCTCAGGGATCAAACAAAATGAAAATTCTAGGATGCAGCTAGAAAATACAATGAATGGTGTTAGAATAAGCTGTATACATTAAATTTGAATGTCTAGTAAGAGATGGAGACTAAGGAGAGAAATGGTTCAAAGGGCTCTGAGCACTATGGGACTCAACTGCTGTGGTCATTAGTCCCCTAGAACTTAGAACTACTTAAACCTAACTAACCTAAGGACATCACCCACATCCATGCCCGAGGCAGGATTCGAACCTGCGACCGTAGCAGTTGCACGGTTCCGGACTGCGCGCCTAGAACCGCGAGACCACCGCGGCCGGCACTAAGGAGAGAAATACATATATACGACGACATGGAGAGTTGAACTTGTTGAGCCCGTACATGAAGGTACTCCATGTACAAGTGAAGAGTGACGAAAGATGTAATTGTATTAGTAGTAGTAACAGTAGTAGTAGTGCAAGTAGCACAAGAAGGGAGGAGAAGGCAGCATAAAAGGAAATACCCGGAGACTGTCTTCAGGAAAACCGCTTACTGACGCCAAATGTCAGTGGCAGTATCTTAACTGGATTTCCACTAGCTTCTTGAAATATGAAAGATGCTCATATTCCTATACGAACTTCAGAGGAAGGATATATGGGAGGGCTATTCGGAAAGTAAGGTCCGATCAGTCAGGAAACGGAAACCATAATGAAAATCAAAAATGTTTTATTTGCAACAGTTAGCTACACCTTCGAGTTACTTCTCTACATAGTCTCCTCTCCGATTCAGACATCTGTCGTAGTGCTTTACCAATTTTCCAATACCCTCGTCATAGAAGGCAGCCGCCTGTGCTTTCCGCCACTTCTCTATGCAGATCTGCAGTTTGTTGTCTGTGCCAAAACGTCTTCATAGCCAGCAGTTCATGTGAGCAGAGATGAACATCAGAAGGCTGTGTGGCAGGGGATTGAACACTTCCCATTGAAAACCCTGGAGGACGTCCTCATTGTCCCTGCAGCGTACGGCTGATATTGTTAAGAAGAAACAAATGCATGACAGGTACGTTTTGTGGGGTTGCATCAAATCAGGAGAAACCTCTCAGCGTGCACTCATACTCGGCAGGAGATACTATTGTTCTACCATCTTTACGTGCCAACTGTGGGTTCAAAACTGAAAGGATGTGACTCGAACGAGAGGTATGATAGAGACACTGCCCAACACATAAATGCAAAGCTTCATCAGATTTTCACTGTCGTTTCCTTTTCCTGACTCTATAAGATCGTACTTTTCGAACGGCCCTCATAGTCTCATGGAATCGGACCAACATGGAGCACGGCAGTTTGGATGCCACTATCCGTATTTTGAAGTTTAAAATATTTCCGTCACTTTCTGCTGGGGCAAGGGTGACACAGCCAGTTGCTATTTCGTCCACTCACACTACTTCCACACGTGTCTTCAACAACGATTCTCTACTAACAATGACCCTGTGCTCCGACTCCGATAAGCGATCTTTGTACCTACATCTGACCTGTGTGAGTCCACAATGAAGGATCGTGAATTCCGTGCCTTAATTGTTTGTTGGGAAGCGAGGAGAATAATTTGTCAGAGTTGTTTCATGGTTACCAAACACATTTCACGCTCGTCGAAGCGCAATGTTAATAACACTTGACTCAAGGCATCCTTAGTCTCTTTAAGCAAATTTCCTTAGAGAGACGGACGGCTTATCGCTGGAGCAATGTTCGCTTAGTTACACTTCTATTTATGTGAAGCGGGACGTCCATGCCACTCATACGGAAGGAAAGTGATGCTTTCTTACGGCGCCCTCACGACAGAATCACCATTCGCCTTCAGAGGAGTGGCTCCTCTTCTAAGAACACAGTGGCTCTTAAATCGCCCTTGTAGATGGAGTTATCAATAGTTCCAGTCCATCAGCGCAATAGTCCGTTGTGTATCGATCCTGCAGATGCAAAAATCGTTTAGTGAGCAAAGCGCTTATGTTAATTATGAAATAATTATCATGAACTCCCGGCTTTCTGTATTGAAGAACTGATAATAAGAACATGACTCGAAGTCGACCGATTGCTTCATACATTAAGCTCTTTAATTTAAGTGGCATTTACACATAATGAAAGTAGATTCAGATGTAGTATAACTTACACTACTGAATGAAGTCGTGCTTATGGTTGTTAAAAATACTTATTGCGGCTGCAGGTTTGGCATATTGTCATTTTCAAGCATTATGGGCTGCTAAAGCTCACTCTAAAATGTTAAGTCTAGACATGCTGGGACATCGCTTCCAACAGCCTAAATGTAAATGTGTAGTGTGATGTAAGTATGAGTCATTTCACTCAACATTTCAGCACGAGGTGTGTGACGGGTACAAAAACATTATTCTACATTAATAAAAATAAAATTACGTCTGCAATATTCATCGAAACAAATCGTTCGTTTATCCAACATGATGGCCAAGGCGGTGACTATTCTGTCTTGGGAAGGGCCAGCAGATATAAGAAAATTTCAGATGGATTACGTCTTGGTCATACATAGATTCTGAAATCATATATTGAAATGTAAGGCATACCCAGGTGCAGGAGTGCCCGTATTATAAAGGGCATAAGACATATATGTAGTTTTTCACCCCTACTGTTCATATATCGAAGAAGCAATGGTGGAAAGCACGATTCAGGGATGAGGTTAAAATTCATTTTGAAATTATGCGGATGAAAAGATTCGCTGATGGCATTGCTGTCCACAGTGAAACAGAGGAAGAACTGCAGGAACAGATGAATGACACAAGCTGCGACATGGGAATGAATGGAACAAGGACCCGAAAATACAGAATAAATTTCTTTTATTTCACATCTGTGGTCACAGACTTGTTGGTCCTTGGACTGCCTGTTTCGGTCAGCAATAATGATCTTCAGATCTGCAGCGCAATATGAGAAGGAAACACAGATATAACTAGCAGATTGTCTACAGATTAAAACGATAAAATAGACCATGATGAAAAAGATTTACTGACATACTTGTGAATTTATGCGCTTTAAATATGACGAGGCATACCTGTTTTGTAAAAGGATGTCCTAATATACCGGAACCGTAGCGTCATCCTCAAATGCTAAAACAAAATCACCGCAGGCATCGACACACATGTTATATTTGCCAGCAGCACAGCTGTTCGAGAGAAACTGCCGTACAGCAGCTACGAAATGATTGTGTTTCAAGCTCGCTAGTTGTCGCTACTGTGGGCGGACACATATTCTTCAATGATAATTGTACAGTGTAACGTAAAAGAGGAATGCAATCAGTAACGTCTTATAAGGTGTAAAAGCCATTGCAATAATAAAATACAACTAATTAAAACACGCATTTAAAAAGATAAGAGACAGCAATTCAGATGCGTTTAAGAGGCGATATCTTAGATAATGACACAAATAATAAAAAGCTCTCTGAGTACACAGAATAATACAAAAATTACAAAAATGAATAGCTAAAGAAGACCAATGAATGAAAACAGACACCCACACATAATCAGCTCCCTCTGCTGGCGTTAACGCAGGAATGCCGCTTAGGCTAGAATAGATTAGAGGAACTTGACCGCCAGAGGGCCCATTGTACCCTGCGCCACACCGTTCCAAGAGAAGAACGCTAAAACCCCTTACCAGTGCATGAGCAAGATTATCTAGTTAATGAAGTGTATTATATAAACAGAGAAGGGACACGAAAACACTAGAGTGATATATGCACAACGTAAGAAAACGAAGTAAATATGTAAAGCACACTATACTAGGCGAAGTCATAAGGAAAATATATAGAACAGAGGCATGCAGTGATCGAAGTAGGACGTTGTCAAACAAAGTAAAGTAGGAACTGGGAACAAAATCGTTCAGCTAATTAAGTACTTTTGTTGGTTCTTGTTTTTTCGCTTTATAAATATCAGGCTCTTCTAACAAGTTAAGAACGCGTCCTTTTTCCACTCTCTAGAAAGTAGGCATATTGTTCTCAGTGTCTCAGGAAATCTGATGCTAGATGTACTTTCAAGTTAAGAATATCCTTAAACTGCGAGTAAAACATAAACTGAAAAGAAAGTATGACAAATTTCATGGCTCTGGCGTAAACAGTATTGATTGTATGAACTGTGATAAATACACTCCTGGAAATTGAAATAAGAACACCGTGAATTCATTGTCCCAGGAAGGGGAAACTTTATTGACACATTCCTGGGGTCAGATACATCACATGATCACACTGACAGAACCACAGGCACATAGACACAGGCAACAGAGCATGCACAATGTCGGCACTAGTACAGTGTATATCCACCTTTCGCAGCAATGCAGGCTGCTATTCTCCCATGGAGACGATCGTAGAGATGCTGGATGTAGTCCTGTGGAACGGCTTGCCATGCCATTTCCACCTGGCGCCTCAGTTGGACCAGCGTTCGTGCTGGACGTGCAGACCGCGTGAGACGACGCTTCATCCAGTCCCAAACATGCTCAATGGGGGACAGATCCGGAGATCTTGCTGGCCAGGGTAGTTGACTTACACCTTCTAGAGCACGTTGGGTGGCACGGGATACATGCGGACGTGCATTGTCCTGTTGGAACAGCAAGTTCCCTTGCCGGTCTAGGAATGGTAGAACGATGGGTTCGATGACGGTTTGGATGTACCGTGCACTATTCAGTGTCCCCTCGGTCGTATGCAGTCCTGATTGTGGCGCTCACCTGCACGGCGCCAAACACGCATACGACCATCATTGGCACCAAGGCAGAAGCGACTTTCATCGCTGAAGACGACACGTCTCCATTCGTCCCTCCATTCACGCCTGTCGCGACACCACTGGAGGCGGGCTGCACGATGTTGGGGCGTGAGCGGAAGACGGCCTAACGGTGTGCGGGACCGTAGCGCAGCTTCATGGAGACGGTGGCGAATGGTCCTCGCCGATACCCCAGGAGCAACAGTGTCCCTAATTTGCTGGGAAGTGGCGGTGCGGTCCCCTACGGCACTGCGTAGGATCCTACGGTCTTGGCGTGCATCCGTGCGTCGCTGCGGTCCGGTCCAAGGTCGACGGGCACGTGCACCTTCCGCCGACCACTGGCGACAACATCGATGTACTGTGGAGACCTCACGCCCCACGTGTTGAGCAATTCGGCGGTACGTCCACCCGGCCTCCCGCATGCCCACTATACGCCCTCGCTCAAAGTCCGTCAACTGTACATACGGTTCACGTCCACGCTGTCGCGGCATGCTACCAGTGTTAAAGACTGCGATGGAGCTCCGTATGCCACGGCAAACTGGCTGACACTGACGGCGGCGGTGCACAAATGCTGCGCAGCTAGCGCCATTCGACGGCCAACACCGCGGTTCCTGGTGTGTCCGCTGTGCCGTGCGTGTGATCATTGCTTGTACAGCCCTCTCGCAGTGCCCGGAGCAAGTATGGTGGGTCTGACACACCGGTGTCAATGTGTTCTTTTTTCCATTTCCAGGAGTGTATTATAGCAGTCAAATTGACCGCTCTTTTAACGTAAGGTTTAAAGAAGATTCACAGCTCCGTAACAAAACTGCTCTGGGGCAGCACTCACCAGAAACTGGTCATTCTCCAGGAAACATTGAGAACAGTATGCTGGACATTGCCATTGTGAAGTGGTTACAAGTGAACTTTTAGAGAATACGCATTAAGTGACATGATGTTAATGAGTTAAGAGTTTAAACTACCCTGAGCTGATGACATAACTGCATTCTTAATACCAGAAGGTGCTTCCGAGATGCACGACATCTAGTAGCACTCGACACCGACGCCTTTTTTGTTTTTAAAAAGATATGTTTCGTATACCTGCAAACAAGAAATCTCCAAAAAAAAAAAAAAAAAAAACCCTACTAACAACCTAGTACCAAAACTTGTAGATACATAAGAAATTTATTGTTAATACCTCAAGCCTTCAAACTAAATATTCTTGGTAGTATCTCTGTCGATATTTTACTACTTCTCTACATGGAACAAGGAAAAAGAGCAGCAGCATTATGTATGGATTTGTGTGGTCCACCATAAATTTAGGATGACTGGAACAATGCCAACGAAGCGTAGTACGCATGTGAGTAACTACCGGTAAACAATGCTGTGGTGGCGTGACATCCATGGTACCCCTTGGAGTGAAGGTCGGAGCTCGGAAGCACCTGTACCTAACGCAACCAAATTTGCTGCACAAATGAGGTTCTGCTTGGTAAGAGACTTAGCAGTGAGGGAAGTTAGACATCCGAAACTCGCTGAGGGTTATGGGGTAAAAGTATGTGAAGTTGAAAAATAACGGACAGCAATCTACACTAGTGTCGAAGCTACACTCTTCAGGGTCGCTACGCTGACTGACGACAGTTTAGAAGATGACATAGTCGAATGAATTTGCTATTTTTTCTAGTCTAATAGGCTGGTGTGAATGGCTAATCGGGTAACGTCTCCTAATTAGCCAATTATGAATAAAGCCAGAACTGTATCTGCTCTCGCGTCCGTCGGCCGTCGTAATTTAATATACTATTATTGTTATTATAATTTTTTAATTGTTGCCGACTTACGTGGTGAACCTTAATTAAAAATGATATTTCATTTAATTTTGATTTACGATTAAATGCTTTCCTGAAGTTCTCCTTTTTAACAATATTAATCTCAAATTATTTGTTACGTTAATCAATGTTAGACTCGCTGAATCTTAAAACATGAGCATATAAGTTGAACAATGTAATAAACTTTCAATATTAATCTCCTCGGCTAGTCAGCTCACTTTAAAGCAAAAGATCTTTAGTTATTAATTACAACTGCGGCCCACACGCGCGAGAGTATTTTTTCTAACCTCCGTTAACCATTGCCACGTAGTCGGAGTCCTGGCTCTGGCTCTCGGCTATGGTACTGAAAATAAGAATCTTAAAGCTACGTATTTTCTGCAACGTCGGGCGGCTGTGGAGAAAAATTAATATTATGTTATAGCGGGCGAGTTTTTCGCTTCCGCTAATTTTTCACAAGTTAATATCGCCACGTAATGGCGTCGTTGGCTGCATCGGCCGCTGCGATTGTTGAATTGTAAATTACTTGAATGCAGGTTAATTTAAGGAAGGCGGACATGAAATCGGGATCACCTCTTACAAATTAAAAGTGCACAATAATATTAAATGAATATATTATATGCTTAACTCATACAAATATGCTTACATTTGCCAGCACTCGGAAGATGTCCGTCTATACACAATCAAGACAAGAGAAGAAGTGAAGACGACTAAAAAATTAACAAAAGAGCGTATTATGTCGTCTCTTTAGATCACTTTGTTATATTTCTTTGCATTCGAAACTTAGACAGAGAAATTATTGTTTTACGGCTACATGATAAAAATATATTATTCAATTTTTAAATGTCTCTTCTTTATAAATACTGTTTTTTAAGTCTTTTCGTAATATAGCACTGGGGACGCTATACTGTCAAGTCGCTTATCAATAACTTTTTGTTTCTCCGTACGGATCTTACAGTAGACGATGAAATGCGCCCTCTCAATAGCGGAAGTTCCAGCTGAATGACTTTAAAAATTGCGAATGATACAAAGTTTCACGTACCATATCCTTGTCGCGTCAAGAAGACACATTTGATGGGATTATATTTTTGGCCTATTAACAGTATTAATACCTTTTACAAGCAACCACTCGTGATTTGAAAAAATAAGGAACATCATTAATTATTCCCATTGCTGAAAAGAGAAATCAAAAGAAAAAAGTAAACGCGTAACGTCTTAGGCCATCGTGGCTGGGCTGGCTGCCGCCATTGTTCAGTGACATTCGACCGTGGAAGTTTAATAACATTCTTACCTGGAAATAATGCACGAATTAAGATAGTCTGACTTCGAGATTTACGAAGATTGGTTCTACCGCTATTAAGAGAACGATTAACGAAAGAGCTCAAATGATGCTCGAATCATTTGTTTATTGAGCAGTTCGACATTTAATCCAGAAAACGCTTTTTTCAAATAAGGTACATCATGATATCTTAAAGAAAGTAATTAATTTGTAGCTTACTATTTCGTAAGCAGGCCACAGAAAGAACTTACATGTTACTTCGACAGAGAAAGTTAGGTGAGTGCTAAAAAGAGAAATGAAGCTAAAACATCAATTAAAAAAAATAAAAATAGTAATAATAAAAACCAACATAACGTAGAAGAAGGATAGTCTCTCAGGCTCGACTTAACTATAGTATACGGTGGTTTTTAGAGATTGTTGAGTTAAAGTTGACTTCAGAAAAAAGTATTTGCAGGAAAAAGAACATTTTGTCACATAATATCATTTTGTGATTAACAAAGTAACGCTGTAACCCACGAAGCTTGTTTTAGCGTTAGAAGACACGAAGCGACAATGTATATGATTTTGACAATGTAACTTCCTGGACCATATCCAACGGCGGGAGTTGTTCTTGGACTGAATCTGATGTCAAGAATCTCTTTTCCTTCCTACACTCCAAGCCGAATAGTTCGTGCCATTATGAGAAAATCACAATAGCCAGCAACACAATGTGAGTAGCACAAAATAAGTAACGAATCTGTGCACCAGGATAGCATCTTAAGCCTTATAAAGTGCAGCGCTCTACTTTCACTGTTATTCCTTTCATCTACCAACGCGCTCGCGATATTTGATGAACTAGAAGGTTATTTTATTAAACGTCTAAAGACAAACAACTGAAGACGAATTTATTTTTAAAATTCTTTTACATTTTATTTATAACAGTAACAAATTTTTCGAAGCATACGGTTGCGGTGTAGTAGCTTAGTATAATCTATGGCCTATTGCCAACAGACTTTTCTACTTAACTAACTAAACAAATTTAAAAAATCGAGAGAAAGTTACGATATGCGTATGGGCTACCGATGGTGTCTATTATCCAGAATTGTTACATCATGCGAGGCAGTACCGAAAAAAAAAAGAACCGGAGGAACATTGCCGTGGACGGAGCTTGTGTAGTACGCGTTTCTGCCGCTAGGTGTGTATAGCACAATCCATTTGCAGTTCAGTGCCGCCTGCGTTGTCGACCCCACTTGTTCTGTTCATATGCAGTGATTGTGTTTGCTAGCGCTGTTTCGTTGTTCTTTCATTTTTTGTGATGGCAAATTTAATTGAACAACGTACAGCTGTGAAATGTTTTCTACTCGGTAAAAATGCTGCTGGAATTGTTTTAATGTTGAAAACAGCTTACCAAGATGACACTATGTGAAAAACTCAAGTGAACGAGTGGTTTGCTCGATTTAAAAATGGCGACATGTCGACTGATGACGTTCTGGATATCCATCAACTGACCGAATCGACAAAAATGTTGAAAAAATTCGGGAGCTTGTGCTCTCTGGCGGTTTTAGGAAGCTTTAAGAAGATTGCGCAACCGTGTTCGCCAAAAAAGACGCAATTTGCGGCAGACAGGAGACTAGTTCTTCCAGCACGACAACTCACCAGCACACACGACCATGTCTGTTAGATAGTTTTTGGCTACAAATGACATGGTTCCTCTGCCGCACGCACCCTACTCGCCTGACCTGGCTCCGTGCGACTTTTTCTTATTTCCACGCATGAAAAGGAGCATGAAAGGACACCGATATGACAACAGTGAAGAAGTCAAAAAAAAAAAAAAAAAAACGAGGAAGGAGCTGTCAGCCTTTGAGACGCATGGTTAAATCCGCAGGACAGAACAGGTACCTGGAATTGTCGAAAGGGGCCAAAAATGAGCGGCTGTCAGTTACACTCGAACACATATAACTTTATTTAGTTGCCCAAACATTACAGCGCAAATTTCCGAGCTTAACTATCAACTGAATATGTCACACAATCTTATGGCTGAAGGACACAACTTCTTTATTTAAAATGACTGAAGGCCCATGATTTAAAAGACAACTACGATAAATTTTCAAAAGGAGGAAAACGCAAGGTTTTATCCTTAAATAATAATTCAAATGAGGGTGAAGGCCCAAACAATGCAAGACTTGACAAGTAAGGAACTTTCAGTTTTAAAGCGGCTGAGGGCCCATTATTTAAAACCCAACTAAAAGCATACAAATTCAAACCATTGGCTGTGAGCCATTAAAATACACAATCAAATACCAGTACGAAAAGGCAGTATAGTCAGCGGCGCTCAGAAGCTCCCGGGGGTCGGTCAGCACTTGAAATATTAACGTTCGCTTAGGGGAGACAGGAAGTCGGCCCAACTATATCCGATCCGCCGGCAACCCAACCAAGAGACAGGCAACGGACCCACCGACAAGACGACTTGCTTTCCAGCCGACCAGTACACAAGGAACTCCAAAGCCAAAATGTAAAAGTCGTAGCCGCCCACTACCAAATATGCATAAGCTGACAAAACTACACACACGTGTTGGACAGCGACCACACAGTGAGCAAAGGACACTGCCTGAATTTTACGTCAGCGGCCAGGGTAGGTAACCGGAACGCTAAAGGCCACAAAGCAAAAAATTCCGCTGGTGCAATAGGACTTCAAATAAGCAAAATAGAGTTAAGCTCCACCAGATGGTGGCCAAACTTTCGCCAACTCGCTATTGCTCACGGGAATACCCCCAACAGCCAATCATGAAAACCAATGGCACTATGTGAACAGGTTGTAAGTAGGCTGTTTAGGTTTTTATATTGGTAACGCCACGTAGCGCACTTTGGCTGTGCTGTGTGCAGTCTGTGGCTGGGTGGCATTGTTGTAACATTCGCTATTGTAGTGTTGGGCTGTTGGCTGTTAACAGCGCGTAGCGTTGCGCAGTTAGAGGTGAGCCGCCAGCAGGGTGGATGTGGGGAGAGAGATGGCGGAGTTTTGAGAGCGGATGATCTGGACGTGTGTCCATCAGAGACAGTAAATTTGTAAGACTGGATGTCATGAACTGATATATATTATGACTTTTGAACACTGTTAAGGTAAATACATTGTTTGTTCTTTATCAAAATCTTTCATTTGCTAACTATGCCTATCAGTAGTTAGTGCCTTCAGTAGTTTGAATCTTTTATTTAGCTGGCATTAGTGGCGCTCGCTGTATTGCAGTAGTTCGAGTAACGAAGATATTTGTAAGTGATTTGTGAGAGGTATAGGTTATTGTTAGTCAGGGCCATTGTAGGGATTTTTGAAAGTCAGATTGCGTTGCGCTAAAAATATTGTGTGTCAGTTTAAGCACAGTCATGTATAATTTTTCTAAGGGGACGTTTCAAGGTAATTAAATAAGCACTCAACTTTGATGTCCTGGGTCGGTGAGCCGCGAACCTCGTAGCTATCGGAACAGCTCCCACACACTCCGACACTGCGTAGAGACTGCCAGCGGGCTCGACCCACTGTGCAGCCCGGAGATTTCCTGGCTGATCCACACCAACCGAACGACTGCCGCACACCGACTAGCCGGAAAACTACAAGCACCAGACTAAAGATAGTACAAGGTGCGAATATCGAATCACACCACTGCTGCCACACGTAGAAAGAGGAAGAACCACGGCATAACAGCAGTAACCGCGGGAAACCAAACGAAGAGTAACAGTCAAGGTTTAAACCAACGAATAAGCCGGGGACAGCACGGCTCAGCCATTTCTAAAGGGAAATCTTGTCTTCACTTCAGAAGAAATTATGTCCGCATGATTAAGTAAAGAGTGAGAACTGGACATACGTGAAGATTCTACTATGGAAATGCAAAGGTGTAGTCCAGGAAAACTTTCAGTAAAGGCTATTAGTGATGCAGTTATGGGTTTTTTAGCTGCTACAATATCTGATGCTGGGAGACACGTGTAGGGGGACGGGTGCGCAGGCCAGGCGAAGGAACCACTGAACCTCTGAACCGCCGCTCGTTCGATAGACGCAGCGGCAAGTCTAAGCCTTTGGCGAAGTTGTGATCCGGTGGTATCGCCAGCCGAGGATAATCCTCCGAGAGGCAGGGGGGATGGGAGCAAGAGCCGAAACAAGGGGTGGGGCAGGGAGGCGCTGCGGCGGGTAACATCGCCGATTCTCGCTAAGTGGCGCTGCCCTTCGTGTCATCCGGCAGGTATTGCCTCGCAGGCTGCGTGCGTCTTGATCATACAATGTCTTGTTTACGCTGAAATACGCAAGTGATCTGCCGCGCATCCGTGACACCGCAGGTAGAAACATACCGACGACTACGTCTTCGACGACCTGTCGTTATTACCAAAGTGAAAGAGTTCACTCTCACTGACGAGGGAAACCTCGCATGGCACCCCCCCAGATTTAGTGGTAAGAGAGCCCAGCGGACAGCCTGACAAAAACTGAACACAGATCAAGCATGAAAACAGGACTGTGAAAAGAAAGCGAAATAGAAACAGTGTACGATCCCAGACATTAAAGTGCATTATAGAGCATTTGGGTAGAGAAATGATGTGGTGATTAATCAATGTCGTGTGACTCGGGCCTCCCGTCGGGTAGATCGTTCGCCGGGTGCAAGTCTTTCGATTTGACGCCACTTCGGCGACTTGCGCGTCGATGGGGATGAGATGATGATGATTAGGACAACACAACACCCATCCTTGAGCGGAGAAAATCGCCGACCCAGCCGGGAATCGAACCCGGGCCCTTAGGATTGACATTCCGTCGCGCTGACCACTCAGCTACCGGGGGCGGACGATGTGGTGATTAAGTGAGTACGGTGTTCGACTGTCATTCGCCTGAATGACGGCATGCAAGAATCCAACCATCGATCTGGTGTAACAAGAAATGCGATTCATTCGACAGGCGACACGTTTCTGCTTATCCACAATGAAAACTCAGTGGTGATTAACCCACTGCAGTCATAAATGACGGTGTCTCTGGGTCAACAAACGTACACGTCGGGGGGCGTGTGACGTGGAGCTTCACGTTCGACAATGGCCGTAAAATGGTGTGCTCTGACACACTTGCGCCTGCGTCAGCATTGTACTCTAGCGTCAGATCTGCCAGAGATCTCTGTCTACCCTGGATTACACAGTGGGCGAGTATCCGATCTGTACCTTTTGCGATGAGACATGGTCGTCCAATACCAGACGGCCTACTTGTTATTTCTGCAACCTTCAACCACTTTCCATAGCTGCTCACGACAGTAGTATGCCAACAGGAGAACAGCTTCGCCGTTCCAGAGATTTTAGTTTCCAACCGTGGAGCCACAACAACGTGCCCGTTTTCAAAACCGCTTATATGAGTGGATTTCCGCATTTGCGGAACGTATCTCCGCTAAAATGACTGTCTCTCTTCCACTTACATTCTTTCCTTACTGCGTCACGTGTCCGCAACACTATCACGATGCATACAGCCTCGCCGTGGGCACTATTCACAGCGTTTTGGCTCATCACTGTATGTCATCTTTCACTGCATACATGTTATTTTCGAGAGTAAAGTACACAAAGAAAAAAACTGAACCAAACTCTCAGATGAATACCTTCAGATCACCCTGGGAATTCAAACCACTTCGATCGAACCTGCATTAGTTTCGCAAATTCAAAGTCAAATATCACTTTAAATCTACGCTTTGTAATTGCTTATTTACAAATTTATTAACGAAATTCCATACATAAAATGTCACGTTAATTTAATCTTGCGTTTTTAGAATAAAGAATCACAAATTAATCAATTCAGAATTACTTAAATGTATTACCCCCTTCCACTTCATTTTACAGCGGTTATTGTTAGTGTTAAGTACATCGTATGCGACACAAAAATACTCCTCTTCCAGTGTGGCCCACATCAGCTAAAAGACTGAACACCCCTTTCCTAAAGGCTGTAATTTACAATGCACAGACAGTGAAAACGGAAGTATTGAAAAATTCAACTCAGTCACTTGTATCGTTATACACTCACACGGGAAACTCACCATCGCAACCCCCTCAGATTTAGTGGTAAGATGGCCCAGTGGATAGCTTGTCAAGAACGGAACACAGAGCGAGAGTCAAAACAGGAAAAAGGTGTACTGAACCTTGAAAAACAAAGCAAAATAGAAACAGTGAACGGTCCAAGAAATTGAAGTATAACAACGAGCAGCATGAAGCACCAGCGACTTCATGGGTAACTCGGTATGGTGTTGGACTACCACGCGGACGAGCCGTTATCAAAACTCCCTCGTGTATTTTTTTTTTCCGCAACTTTGTGAACTGTCCGTCCGGTCATTGAAATGTTTGTTCTCCTTCTATAGTCTTGGGAGTTCTCATACCAGACATTATTATAGAATATGAGTCAGGTGGTAAGAATACGTTACGCCGGCCGGGGTGGCCGAGCGGTTCTAGGCGCTACAGTCTGAAACCGCGCGACCGCTACGGTCGCAGGTTCGAATCTTGCCTCGGGCATGGATTTGTGTGATGTCCTTAGGTTAGTTAGGTTTAAGTAGTTCTAAATTCTAGGGGACTGTTGACCTCAGAAGTTAAGTCACATAGTGCTCAGAGCCGTTTGAACCATTTTGAAGAATACGTTACCGTCGCAAGTAAATGAGATGATTAGTGAGAGCAGGAGAGATACCACAGATACGTCACACAGAAATGGAAACAACAAATAAACTGGTCTGAACTATGTTACAACAAAGGAATTCAAGAGTCGAAATCCGAAACAGAATGCAACATAAAAAACGTTAACAACATGTGTTTTGACAGAGCACAGACAAACCGTGTGATTCTGAAACTGTAGCGTTCATTTGTTCCAGCTTATGTGACAAACTGTTAAGCTTTCACCATTTCCTTGGCAGTGATCATATTCACATTCATACGAACACCTATATCGGCCAGGAGGCGTATCTCACTCACTTACCAGTCGTGCAAATTAGGTGCGTCGATAAGAGATTCCTATGATATGACACACGTGATGTCATTAATGCCGTGTTCTCCGGTGGAGGATGCGGTTGACTTGTCTCCTTGTCATCATAATTTTGCTGTTTCCATTCGAAAGCCACTTTCTTTCAGTTGATGACTGAGTAGTTGCACAAAATCAACTATCATTATAGGTCCCTACCTCACACCTCGCTGTTGCAGAGGACACAAATTTGAATAAAGCGTACAGCGATTTTTAAAAAAGAAAACAAAATGGGATGGCGGAGGTTTGAACACGGCTCCTCCGACTGACAGTCGAACACCGTACCCACTTTTTTTAAAAAATCAGAATGACCTGGTACTATCATGACACTTCGATAGACCATAGTCAAATCATCATGTAATGACGGCTGCAAAAGGGAGAAAAAATTAATTATGATAACAGAATAATAAGTAAAAGAAAAAACCGAGAACTTACAAACCACCACCAACCTCACAAGATATGTATCAGCAAATTATTTTTATATGGTTTTTAGTATTTTTTTAATTTTTATTTCTTTATTTTGTGTTTTTTTATATATTTTATAGTTTTTAATTGAATCTAAAAGTAGAATGAAACGAACTAAGATTACATTCGAAATATGCAAACTAAGAAAAATCCAAAGGTGAGTGCAAGGATTGTATACGCTCACGTTTATCTATACTTCATCGATACACTTTTGGCACTAGAACTGGAGCGATGTTGAGTCAAAGCACAAAACAAAACTAACAGGGAAACCAGGACAAGACAAACCGAAGCAGATCAGATGGGAACATACGTAACAAAGAAAAAGACTGATCATCAGAATAAATTAAATTAACCAACACCTTGCCAACGGAAAACAAGAGTCAACATGTTGGCGAAGAGCTCTAGATTTCGAGGCATTCGCAAGCATGTCCAATACGCCGTGATCATGTACTGCATGCAGTTCATGTGAGCGTCCCCCTCGCCTTCTACAACATAATGAACGAAATGTCCCAGCAGCCACATAACGGCATGGATTTTCGACCGTGGAAAGAAAGAAGAAACTGGGCGCAATATGATTTCCGTAGTGTAGGCAGTCTCAAAAGATCGAGTAAGGAAGGCCATTTGTGTTCTGATCCAAGACCAGTTTGCCTTATGACCTCTACAAGTAAAGCGATGTTGTATCGTATCGGGAGACGTACAATGACTACATAAATCCGTGTCACAGCCCAATAGGGAAAAGTCGCTCGTTCATTGGAATCAAGCTATTTACTACCTTATACCACGAGGACGCTACGCACATCGGCAAAATCGGAAGACTGATGTTGAACCAAACAGTCATCCAGGTTGTTTGCGACGAGTCTCTTTCAACGAGGTTCGAGAAAGGGACTGCTTCCCCAAGAGTCTGTAGGAATTTCATGGTGAGGACAGGTCTCCATAAGATGTCAGCCCCGAAATATCTCACCGCTTGATAGAAGTCACGAATGTGTTTTAACTTGTAATTTATGTGACCAACATCAATAAGGGGTTCTAGACTAGCAGGACGGACGCAGAGAAATAAATGAGACGAGAATGTGTGAGTTTCTTGAGTCATCGTGAAAACTGTACGACGCACATAGACTACAGCATCTGCGACTTCCTTCGTATATCAGTCAGGTCCAGCCCCTCAAAGGAGCGAAGCTTCGTGATCACCTCATACCGTAAGCGAAAGATATGTCTTTTCCATAAGAAACGACCAGACAATTGTTTTAGTTTCTTCGCCATCACTGAGGAAAGCGGATAAACTTGGGCCACGTAATAAGCTTTGCATACGACATATGTCATATGTATCCAGTATTCGGACTTTCTGGAGTAGAGTAAGAGAACGCCTTTCATGCTCTAATGTCGCTCCCTGAATTTTTTTCGTTACACACTTCCAGTTGAGCGCCGCCATTTTGAGTGGACCACGATCAGTGATGATACCGAGAGACGTATGCCAATCCACCGCTGTAGCCCATGGAACAACGGCGTCATGAAAACCTCGCAAGGGAAGAAGCTCGTAGTCACCTTCATTATGATTTGCACCTGAACTCCGACAAAAATAATCAGTGATAGCCTTCAGTCGAGATATCTCAGCAGGATTGCGAACCATCACGTCATCCGTCTATGCACGAAAAGCTATAGTCCCACCGGAAAGCGTCCAACCTTTCAGCTGGGATGCTTGCATCCGAAGTAGGGGGCTCCAGAGACAACAAAACCAAAGTAATTGACAGTGGGCTTCCTTGAGGCACTCTCCTACGGATATTTACTGGGGGCGTCAGTTGGCCATTAACAACCACCGAAGCCGAAATACCCGTAAAAAGATTTGAGAACACTTGTCATGTGTCAACAGTGAAACCAACTGCCTCCAGATCAAATGCCTTATCGAAGTCTAAAAAAGCAAGGGCACAACGGACGGACGTTACAGCAGCAACTGATACCACGTTATGACACTCGACCATAGGGGTGAGAATGGTACGACGAGGTACGCAGCTTTGATGTTTTTCAACAATCGTATCCATTAGAGCCGACATCCTACTATTAACTGCCCTCGCCACGGTCTTATAATCAAAGTTTAACAAAGTAAGTTGGCGAAGGCGATCAGGGGCAGTGGTCCAGTGCGTTTCGGGATTAAAACAATTTTTCCCACTTTGAACGAGGGCGGTACTACTCTATCCCGTAACACTTCATTCAAAAGGGAAGTGAAGGTAGCAGCCAACAACTGCCAAAAGCGAACGTAAAATTGCTTTGAAAGGCCATCTAGAAGAGGGGACTTTTGAGAAGGCGATTCCAAAATAATGTAAACATCCTCAGGCCGAAAGCCAGCTCAGAGCGTTTCATTATCTTCAGGTGTAAGTGTCGTATCCAAGATGCAAACACGTGGGTCGTGAAAGGTTTCACCGGACTCATCGATATCGTAGATGTCTACATAGTACTAGATCAGCTTGCGCCATTACGATACGTTCATCATGCGTCGTGAGAGAATGAAAACAAGCGCACCGAAGTAAATGATATAAGGAAGTTCTTCTGTCACCAAGGAACGTGACTTTGATCGGATTTTCAAACCTTCCATTTGTAATCAAAGTCAAAAATTTTGCCTTTACACGCCCAACATCCGCAATTCGCAGAGGGGCGTGTTCCGAAGCAGCATAAAATTCACGCAGGATGGAATAGTAATATTCATATAAGTTCTCCGAAAGTCTCGCTCTTCGGCAGCACAGAAACGTATCGAAGTTTGGCTGAGCCTCGGTTTGGCTAGCTGAGTCCATCAGTCAAGGGTGGAAGAGTATTTCCCAGTGGACCGTAGATTACCGTCCTATACGACTCGCATCACTTCATCTTGAGAGGGGTCAGCTAGGTGAGCGACGGTTAGCATCCACGGAGGGCGAAACAGTTTGACTGGTTGCCGTTCGAGATTGATAGTTGTGGCCACAGCACAGTTGATCCTAAAGGAAGCTGGGATGACTTCAACATTAAGGACTTGTATGTAGAATGCTTTCGAAGCAGAATCTCTGTTTTATTGAACTGTGTTTGAAAAGTGGAACAACACGCTATTAAAGAGGTGGTGATAATGGTTTGATTCATGTCTATAACGCATGACTGTACAGTAATCGATATTTGTCTCTGGGAAGATATGATCTGTAAAAGTTCAACAGAGATACATGATCAAATTTTTATTTTACTTGGATGTCGGATTACAAATCTAAAAACAGCACATTTCAGTTTTGCCGTATCACCAGATGTTATTTTACTTATTTATGCCAGTGTGTATTTCAAGAGCTGAAGAAAGAGAATCTCTGTCCTAACACCAACTCTTTGACATAATTTTAGCCACACTCTTTGGTTCATTTACGTTTTTGAAGCATGTGGAACGTGGTACCTGTAGCGAAGTGTGTAAAGTGCAGTATAATTAACGTCACTAGAAAACTTTCGTTATGTTTTCCAGAACACTGTGTACACCAGTATCCAACCAACGGATACTAATCACTGTAAATAAAGCATCAAAATCTATTTCATAATGTCAATAATTCTCGCCACACTCAGTGCTTACATATTTCGTTTATACAATTTGCCACAGCTACACGACCCCCACACTGCTGCAGACAGTTAATAAGTATGTGCCATCTGATGATGAATCGCTAGGCTGTTCGAAACCAGTAATGGAATAATAAAGAAGCTGAAGAACAAAACAAAAGGCGACTGGTTGCAGTAATTTCAAAAAACCTTTATGCATCACAGTCGCAGTGTACCTCATCCATAATGGATAAAAGTTCTGTGCGTTCCATCTGCAAATCTTCTGACACCGATTCTATATCGTTTGCAAGAGGCGTCGCATAAATACGAAAGTCTTGGTTATTTTTTCGAAAATCCTGAAGCTGATTTTCAAACTGTTGCGTCAAACCGTAACGTATGGCTGCGTATTTCATACCGTCTACAGCATTATCTTCGGCCAACGTGTTGAAAAAAAAAAAAAAAAACAGTTTGCATTTACTTATGCTTACTATAATTTCAGTTTCATTGAGAAGGTGTTTATTGTCTGAAACATTGTACCGATAAGTAGGTTTGTACATTTAAGACGCCTGTTTAAGTAACATAAATGAGCAGTCGAATCCACTAAAAAACTAAAACTGCCAACCATTTGGCAGCACCAGGTTCTGGTACAGATTTTGCTTTTTCTACGATGAACGATTTGATTTCTCATTTACTGAGCTATCTTACTTCTGTAAAATATACGATATCGCCATGTTCGGCATTCAGACTTCTAAGGAATTCCTGGAACTGACCATTATTCAGACCCACGGCTAGCTACACCGTGGGCTATCGAATGATAAAAGTAAATTTAATTATAGTCCATCTCTTTGTAATGCTCATCTACTGTTGGAGAAGTTGCACGCGGAAGTAAAAACATTTCGTGAAAGTGCATTATAGCAACGTTCGTGTTCAAGTGTGGTTCGTATTTGTAGCAGTGGATATGATCTCAAATTAAACGAGTTATAACAACATTACGGAACTGTTAGATAGCAAACACTGGCAGTAATTGCAGTTCACATAAATATTTCTAGCCTGCATCAACTTACAGTTATCAGAACTAAGGTGAAAAAGGTTCTTTTATCGCAACTGTACAGAAATAACACAGAATTTCCTTGCAGTTCCAGAAATTAATTTCATTAAACGTCTGTAAATCTCCAGTTTTCAAGTGAAACACCCGCTATAAGAACGAGAGACTGGGTGTTCAAGAATAATATGGACGGCAACGTTATGACAACGCGAAAATCGTATCGTGTGGCGAGAGTTTCAAATATTCAGACTATGGTAACGTTACATAAACAGATTTTATTTATTTATTTTCTTGTATTTTATTTATTTATTTTTTTTTTTGATCATGTGGTAGATGCTCACTTCTCGTGCGGCTTTGATACCTGATTTGGGCCACATGCGGCCGCGGGTTGGATACCCGTGCGTTAGGATTGCGAAGACGTAATGACACATAACTGTTCTATTCAAAGTTTTTCAATTGGAAAAAAAGTGAGACTACTTATTGTTTGTTTCAAATGTCTTTGCTTCGAACCCCCTATATAGCTTAGATTATCAAATCCACCTTTTAGTCGTTTGTTGTCCAGGGTTGCAGATCCACGGCATCGTATATGACTGCGGTGTTTTCTAACTCTGTAATAAAGACTTTAAATAACGTTCGTCTATTATTGGTCTGTGCATAAACATTGTAAAAGATGGATGACCTGAAATGACTTGCCAAATTCATCCTAGGAAAAACAGCAGCACGCAACCTTGGAAAGATACGCACATGCACTGCTGTCTAAGCGTCTGCCAACCCTAGTCGAAATCCGTCAGGTCTCTCACTACAACCGTCCAAGTGACAATGCTGAAAGTGCCTCCCCCTCGCCTCCCATTTCAGCTGGGGCCGCTGCTTTTATCTTCTATTGGTTTTCACTTCATACCCATGGCGTCAGACAAGCCCTACGTCATAATTATGACTTGTCTACTGATTTAATTTAAGTTTAATATAATAATAAATGCTGATGGTCGTTTATACATAGAGTTTACTGCATCCAACTGACAATGGGACACACTGTCAAATTATCGGTTCTGGTCGCATGCGAATTTTGTTTATAATATACTCACTGAACCGGGCTGGAGGGGTGAAAAGGGCTAGAAACATACGAAAACAGAAGCCACTAAAAAAAAAGAAAACGAAAATGAAGCAGAAAGCTATTATGATGTACAGGGTACCAATAGTTAAAGTGCCAGATTCAAAACGCTGTAGAAAGAGAACTACTGGTCAAAATAACGCTAAATTTCAACAGCATTGTACAGGGAGGAACGCCATGGAACAAAAAAACTTTTAACGAAAATTTTACCAATAGATGGCGCTGGAAGCGTCTTAACGGAAATGGGGTCGGCTACAAATTACACATGTAACGCAGTACTGAGGCTATGGTCTGAGCTGCACATTACGCCACCCGAACTGTTCAGTGTGCATGACTGCACTAGTTCGACAGTGAACAGTCGTGGCACTGATAAAAGTAAGCCCATCCACCACGGCAAGGTAAGACCACATCGGATGGGAAAAATCGGTTTTTTATTGTTCGAGGCCAAAAACCGCTTAAAAAGCAAAATGACATGGGTGTTTAATTGTCCACGAACTAAAAACCGTAAGAAAAGCAAAACGACGTTGGTCTATAACGGTGGTGACCCTGTCACTTGACGTTCACCATGCTCTCCACCGATTTCTGCCCCAAGTTGAAATCGAGAGGCAGCATGTTCCGCAACAGATCGGAGTATGTCGGCGGTCGTCCAGAATACGTTGGGTGGCTTCAGCTACATTCGTAATTGGAGCTCTGTATACAACACCTATCAGGTAGCCCCACAGCCATAAATCACAAGGATTAAGATCAGGTGATCTGGACTATCAGGCTCTAGAGAAATTTCGGCTGATAATTCTAGCGTTTCCGAAATGCCTCTTGAGGAGCCTCTTGACTAGCTGTGTAATGTGCGGACGAGTGCCACCTTGGAAAAAAAAAATGATCGTAACCACGCTATCCACATCGATGAACGGTTGTAATGACGTTGGAGTCCAAGAGACTCTCATAGTTCTTACCAGTAACGGTACAGGACAGTTTCCGCAGGACTCATCTACTTGAAAAAATACGGCCCTACGATAAAAAAAATGCCACCAATCCGCACCAGACATTCACTTTTACGCAACGCAGTGATACCTATATTCACGTACGTATGGATTTTCCGTTGCCCCATGAGAGCAAGAAATTCCAGAGAGAGCGTCCGTCTTCCTGGCAAGTCGGCAGCAAGCAACTCCTGAATATGGATTATTTCGCCTGTGTAGCAATCCAGGATGTTTCGTGATTTTATGCACCATACTCGCAGGCATTTCCAGCGTTAGGGCAGCACAACAGCGGGTAGCGCATGCACTGCCAGAAAACGATCCAGTTAGCAAATGGTAAAGATATTGACTGCGCCCCCCCCCCCCCCAACGCCACCGCCCCGTCGGAAGTTCGAGTCCTCCCTCGGGCATGGGTATGTGTGTTGTCCTTAGCGTGAGTTAGCTTAAGTTAGATTAAGTAGTGTGTAAGCCTAGGGACTGATGACCTCAGCAGTTTGGGCCCATAGGAACTTACCACAAAGTTTCAATTTCCCCTTCTGCAATGCTGAAGGCATTTCTTCGACAGACGTCTGATCAGTTGCTTTCCGCCCTCTGCCATATTGTCCTTCAAAAGGAACTGTCTTTTAGAATTCTGTAATCATTTTCTCCAGACCCTTATCAGACATCGTACCTGCGCCTTTTTTCGTACCCTTGAGTGTCCGGGACTTCTGCAGGGCTACTGACGCACAGTCACCGTTCTTATAGAAGTACTTTACGAGCAGCGCGCGACTCTTTATGGATAAAGTCGTGGTGGTCGTCTCGGACGCAAACTGAAAAACTGCCATGTGCTGCGTGCCCGTTGTTGTGCATATTTCGACGCCTAGAGTGCCATCTATTGGTAGAATTTTCGGTTCTTCTTTCCATGACGTTTGCCCTGTGTCAGTAATATGCTGCTCAAATTTGTTGTCATTCAATGTTGTGGCTCTTTCTACAGTGTTTTGAAACTGGAACTTTTATTATGGACACCCTATAAAAGCATCGCAAAAGTTAGTGGTATCCATTTATCGCCATTTTGATTAATTAACGGTAATTAATTAATTAAATAATAGTAATTAAAATATAGTCTTCTGAGTGAAACAAGTTATGAGTCTACGGGTATTTTTACTCTTACTTCGCTTGAAATAGTTCAGTTGCTTCAAAGCACTTTTCTAAATAAGTGTCAAAATTAAGAAGATCTGCGTTCCCTTATCAGGCTTTACAGGATAAGTTGGTGGAAGCCATTATCCACAAAACCTATTATGCCCCTGCGAATAAGACTTCTCATACGTCTTAGTAAAGATTGCGATGATTTCTAGTACAGTAACAAACTACGAAAATTTGAACAAGACGAAAATAGTTGGTGAAGTTAATACGACTACAAGTGTGAAAAGTGGCATTTAATTTCAAGGCAATATGTTTAGTGACCGCAGGTGTTTGTTATGTTACATCAGAACCAATAAATGAATTATAATTAATTTAGGTTATAAAATAAATATATAAATAATTTACATTATAATAATTAAAAAATTTAATAATATACTAAAATGCTATATAAATAACTTAGAATTTTCATCTGACGGAATAAATTTGAAACAGATCAATAGATAGCAATCGATCTAAGATTTGCATCACAAACGTATATACATAACTAAAGCCAGTTAGTTTCAGTGATCGTTCCAATACGCGTTTCCGAGAATTAATCCTACTAGACTGTTCGCTACAGGAAAACCAGTCACAGAAAAATAAAGTCTTCAGCTGGGCAGAGTATGAATGCAAAAGATGACAGAACCAAAGATCAAGCAAGCATATGCTAGTCTACTGTTTTTGGCCGTACAGTGTATGATAATTGACTTTTTTCACCAGTTACCTGAAAGTTACTTCTTTGTCTACTCGATCGTTGAATTCCTCGCTTTTTACTTTCGATGAACGAAGCTCGTATGAGAGTTGAACAAAATTTATTCGAATGACGAATAATGAATAGGTTACCGATATAAATTAATATTCATTATTCGTGAATGATAAATAAAAGTATTTATTGAATCATAATTAATTTACACAAATAATCTCATTTATTCATTTGTGAATAAGAGTCGGGTGCTAATAACAGACGGATTTGAACGGCAAAATCCCGTATTATCGCATTCTATTCCATTTATTAAAAACTGCTTTTAGACTAGTATTTATAAATCTCAAGAGAAAGTTTATTGTGGCATACGATAAATCACGATGAACAGGTCCGACGAGGGTGGTGGCATCTTCTGTCTTCTGATAATCGCTCTTATTACGGGATAACAATCTAAGACACCAGCCAGTGTGGCCGAGCGGTTCTAGGCGCTTCAGTCTGGAACCTCGCGACAGGTACGGTCGCAGGTTCGAATCCTGCCTCGGGCATGGATGTGTGTGATGTCCTTAGGTTAGTTAGGTTTAATTAGTTCTAAGTTCTAGGGGAGTGATGACCTCAGATGTTAAGTCCCGTAGTCCTCAGAGCCATTTGAACCATTTGAACAATCTAAGATCTCTTTCAGCAAAAATTTGAAAAGTTGTTAATTCTCCTCTACGTTATGGTGATTTACTACATTTTGGTTCCCTGTAAATTTCAGCTACACCAAGTGATCGAATATCGAAATATGACTTCTTTTCTTGTCTCGTATTCAACTTGAGCCGATTTTTCCACCTCTCCTTGATTATAGAGAATAGTGTTGTCCGTTGAACTGGGACCCGTCGGCAGTGTAATTGCTACGTACTTGTTCATTATAGATACATTGTATCTCGTCAACATTTTCAATCACGAGACCAGCGTCGTGACTGAACTAACTGACGAGATATAATGTATTTAATGAACCGTTTTATGTCATTGACGTAACACTGTCTTTGAAAATGACGGAACGACGAAATATGTAAGGAGATTTCAGAAATAATAAAAAAAAACGTAGTGAAGACACCAGAAAAGTTATTACAGTGCATCCAAATGGCTGCTTCGTCTCATAGTATTTTCAGCAGTCACTATGATGCAGAGGCTCCCTGCTTACTGTAGGTACCACGAAACGGAAAGACGTTACCTTATTCTTAGGCCACATGCTGAGTTCGCCCACAAAACTTGAATAAACTGAATGTGGGAACCCGACATTCCCTGATCGTCAACCTTAACGCCGAAGTACGCAAAATACACGTTTTTTGACAACGTCTGAGTTTATTGCTGATTTTTCGCTGCCAGTTTGCCTCAGATGTAGTAGAAGCGGTCAGGAGAATAAGTACATCCTCTTGAAGCCACGATATTTGTGTAAGCAGGTACCGGTTGCTTTATCACCTGTTTCAGCTGAAAATCTGTCAGGAAAACAATATCTAAAACAAATATATAAGCTTCGATATTAAAGTAAAAATGTAGAGATAGCTGTATTTTACTGTAGGCTACAAAATGAAACCACTTTTTGTTTCAGCTTGCATTCCGAAATATCGCATAACAACATAACGACTAAATACGTACAACGTGAATAGCTCTCATAAATTGTCAGTTTGTATACAAATTGCATACAGTTAGACATTTTAAGTAATTTACGTGAATTTCACGACCATAAATTGGCTAGAAACGTCTGTTACCTTTAAGAAACAGTTTCATTGTCACCCGTTGTTATTTATCCAAACGAAACTAAACTTGGGTGAGCTACAGGAGAGAAAATGTAGTTTATACATGAGAAATAATCTGGGTTAAGTTAAGTATCAAAGGTGGGTCAGATATGATAGTCGGATGCTTCTATAGACCACCTGCATCAGCAACCGTAGTAGTTGAGCGCCTCAGAGAGAACCTGCAGAACGTCGTGAAGAAGTTTCGTGATCATACTATTGTAATAGGGGGAGACTTCAATCTACCAGGTATAGAATGGGATAGTCACACAATCAGAACTGGAGCCAGGGACAGAGACTCTTGTGACATTATCCTGATTGCCTTGTCCGAGAATTACTTCGAGCAGATAGTTAGAGAACCAACTCATGAAGCTAACGTATTAGACCTCATAGCAACAAATAGACCGGAACTTTTCGACTCCGTGAATGTAGAAGAGGGTATCAGTGATCATAAGTCAGTGGTTGCATCAATGACTACAAGTGTAATAAGAAATGCCAAGAAAGAAAGGAAAATATATTTGCTTAACAAGAGTGATAGGGCACAAATCGCAGAATATCTGAGTGACCACCATCAAACGTTCATTTCTGAGGAAGAGGATGTGGAACAAAAATGGAAAAAATTCAGAAACATCGTCCAGTACGCCTTAGATAAGTTCGTACCGACTAAGGTCCAAAGCGAGGGGAAAGATCCACCGTGGTATAACAATCATGTACGAAAGGTACTACGGAAACAAAGAAAGCTTCATCATAGGTTTAAGAGTAGTCGAATCATAGCTGATAAGGAAAAGCTGAACGAAGCGAAAAAGAGCGTAAAGAGAGCAATGAGAGAAGCATTCAACGAATTCGAACATAAAACATTGGCAAACAATCTAAACAAGAACCCTAAAAAGTTTTGGTCATATGTAAAATCGGTAAGCGGATCTAAATCCCCTATTTAGTCACTCGTTGACCACGATGGCACCGAAACAGAGGACGACCGAAGAAAGGCAGAAATACTGAATTCAGTGTTCCGAAACTGTTTCACTGCGGAAAATCGTAACACGGTCCCTGACTTCAGCCGTCGCACGGACGCCAAAATGGAAAATATTGAAATAAACGATATCGGAATTGAAAAACAACTGCTATCACTTAGTAGCGGAAAAGCATCCGGACCAGACGAGATACCCTTAAGATTCTACAGTGATTATGCTAAAGAACTTGCCCCCTTTCTATCAGCAATTTATCGTAGATCTCTGGAAGAACGTAAAGTACCTAGCGACTGGAAGAAAGCGCAGGTCGTTCCCATTTTCAAGAAGGGTCATAAATCAGATGCGAATAATTATAGGCCTATTTCGCTTACGTCAATCTGTTGTAGAATAATGGAACATGTTTTATGTTCTCGTATTATGACGTTCTTAGATAATACAAATCTCCTTCATCATAACCAACATGGATTCCGCAAACAGAGATCATGTGAAACTCAGCTCGCCCTATTTGTCCAAGAAATTCACAGTGCCGTAGACACTGGCGAGCAGATTGATGCCGTATTCCTGGACTTCAGGAAGGCATTTGATACGGTTCCGCACTTACGTTTAGTGAAAAAAATACGAGCTTACGGAATATCGGACCAGGTTTGTGATTGGATTCAGGATTTCCTAGAAGAAAGAACACAACATGTCATTCTTAACGGTTCAAAATCTGCAGATGTAGAGGTAATTTCGGGAGTACCGCAAGGAAGCGTGATAGGACCTTTATTGTTTACAATATACATAAATGACTTAGTTGACAACATCGGTAGCTCCGTGAGGCTATTTGCAGATGACACGGTTGTCTACAAGAAAGTAGCAACATCAGAAGACTCGTACGTACTCCAGGAAGACCTGCAGAGGATTAATGAATGGTGCGACAGCTGGCAGCTTTCCCTAAACGTAGATAAATGTAATATAATGCGCATACATAGGGGCAGAAATCCATTCCAGTACGATTATGCCATAGGTGGTAAATCATTGGAAGCGGTAACGACCGTAAAATACTTAGGAGTTACTATCCGGAGCGATCTGAAGTGGAATGATCACATAAAACAAATAGTGGGAAAAGCAGGCGCCAGGTTGAGATTCATAGGAAGAGTTCTAAGAAAATGTGACTCATCGACGAAAGAAGTAGCTTACAAAACGCTTGTTCGTCCGATTCTTGAGTATTGCTCATCAGTATGGGACCCTTACCAGGTTGGATTAATAGAAGAGATAGACATGATCCAGCGAAAAGCAGCGCGATTCGTCATGGGGACATTTAGTCAGCGCGAGAGCGTTACGGAGATGCTGAACAAGCTCCAGTGGCGGACACTTCAAGAAAGGCGTTACGCAATACGGAGAGGTTTATTATCGAAATTACGAGAGAGCACATTCCGGGAAGAGATGGGCAACATATTACTACCGCCCACATATATCTCGCGTAATGATCACAACGAAAAGATCCGAGAAATTAGAGCAAATACGGAGACTTACAAGCAGTCGTTCTTCCCACGCACAATTCGTGAATGGAACAGGGAAGGGGGGATCAGATAGTGGTACAATAAGTACCCTCCGCCACACACCGTTAGGTGGCTCGCGGAGTATAGATGTAGATGTAGAAAGAGATGCTAGAGAAGTAAAGAAAAGAAAATGCAGTGGTACCCTACGTTATCCGTTACTTGAAAAGGAAACTGAAGATTCTTAGATGACGATCAGCTTCGGGTTAGGAAAGGTAAAGACACCATACAGGGAGTTCTGAAGCAGGGAGTTCTGAAGCTGTACTTGGTAATGGAGGCAAGACTAAGAACAAATCGGAAAAAGCGTTTAACACCGTCAAATGGTGCTTGAGATGATTACAGTTCTCAGAAAGATAGTTGTAACTATAGCGAATGATCGGTTGTATCCAATATTCAAGGTGGACAGAAACAGCCTGCAAAACTGGTAAGGCTGTTGCAGGGTAGGCTGTGCTGAGAAATAATGGTTAAGAAAGAAATTTTGTATGTTGCACATTTCCGAGTTAATTAGCACTTATGTTAGCCAATCAGGCCGTAGCGCATGCAAGTTTAAGCGGCCCGCCAAAGACTGTCGCCAAAAGTGTTCTTCCTCTGGTTTCCTACAATTGAAAAAGAGAGCGGTATAAAAATTGGAAATGGGACGCCAGTGGCGGCATTGTATTATCTTTGGATCCTCTGGCTGACTGGAGCCCCTGTAGGAGGCGCGAGCGCCGCACTGATTCTCTCGGTTTATCGCTGTTTGCGGGTGAGAAAAAAGCGGGATCTGTGCCGCGGCTGGCGAGTTGGTACGAGGCAGCAGCAGGTACGGACTGAGGGGTGAGCCTTGCTCTGTTCGGAGCCGTATGTACGATAGCATCCACTGAGGCTGATTTCTGGGTTTGGCAGAGAGAGTCCAGCAGCAATTTGCCTTCTGGAAAGTTCTCGCCGTGTGCAGTTTGGGCGTTGGCGGCCGGAATAGTGGTTTGAATGACGGCTTATGGAGTACTGAAGATGTTCGTATTGCGTTTATTCTCTCAGTAGATCTTGCCTGTGGGGTTTGGAAGATGAAGTTTTCTTGCAGTTACTGTAACTTGAAGCCGCGAGTGTAACCTTGCTGATTTGTTTTGTGATTTATGTTTATGTGTGCTTAAGAAGGGTTGCATCGGCAGTTGGTCTCTTAGAATCTCCGGATTAGTCTCGGGTTACATGAATGCTTACTTAGGTGGGCCACTGACAGAAGGGGTAAATTTGTCTTTGAGCTGTTTTGCTCCGATTCTGCTGGCGGCCGTATGACGGGTGACAGTCAGGTCGGCGTCCTGTTGCTCTCTAGGGTGCCTATTCTGTATCTTTCCGCCATTGTGCCGATCGTTTCGGTACTCAAGAGCACCGAACGGTCTAGTACTCGAATTAGAGTCCCATCTTTATTCAGTATGCATTTCGGTAGCGATACCGTTTGGGTCTAAATAACCGAAGCGCTGTTGTCGGTTCGCGTCGCGCAAGCTAATCATAAGCAAGCGGCCGCACATCCGCGCATGCGCAGTACAAAGTGTTGCTAAAATACCAGCGGAAATATAGGACGAAAATGAGGTTAGTAGGTTCACAGTTCAGTGACACTGAGCGTTCAGGATTGCTATTGTGATTGTCGTTTATGGGTACTTTATTTGAAAGAAACACACCAACCCAGGGTATGGAGAGGCACTTATTATTGAACAGTATAAAAATATTACGCCGGAGATCTTTCATCTCTGCCTGCTGTTGTTGAGGATTCGATCGCAGACAAAGACTTGTGACAAGCAAGATTATGAAGATGACTGCTGCTAGTTACATTCACAGTAATTTAAGTTGTGCTCTTAGATTCCTGTCTACCCACATACTCGGAAATCGCTACATATTCGGAAAAAATGGTGAATTATTTCTGACAAGAAAAAAAAAAATAAAGGTCACTATCGGTTGTTTCACTCACAGCAATTTCATCTCCAACAATTTCGTATTTCGTATTTTAAACACACAGAAATCACAAAATCATTACTGAGAAAGTGCGCTCTTACGTGTAAGTAATATTGCAGAAAAATCTTAACTTACATGAATAACAATGTTTCAGAATGCGTTGCATATATGAAGAGTAAAAAATTTTTTTTGCACCTATCCATGCGTGAACCCGTGTCCTTATGCGTAGCAATCCTGCGCGCTAACCACTTCTAGCTAACCCTCTGACCGAACACCCTGAGCTACCATGCCGGCGTACTTGGCTGCTCTAAATAACAGCTACGCGTGGTTGAATTCTTGTACTATTCCGGAGGAACAAGGCTGACTTTGTTGTCAAACGATGCTGCGTAATAGTTTGTAAGGTTTCTAATATCAGGCTTCACATAATTGCTTTAAATTGTTACTTGAAGGTCGTAAAAACGTTTCAATAGTTATGTAAGTAGGCTGTTTAGGTTTTTTTATTGGTAACGCCACCTCTGTATAAAAATCACTGGCTGTGCTGTGTGCAGTCTGTGGCTGCTTTGCATTGTTGTAATACTCGCCATTGTAGTGTTAGGCAGCTGGCTGTGAAAAGCGCGTAGCGTTGCGCAGTTGGAGGTGAGCCGCCAGCAGTGGTGGATGTGGGGAGAGAGATGGCGGAGTTTTGAAATTTGTCATGAACTGCTATATATATTATGACTATTGAGGTAAATACATTGTTTGTTCTCTATCAAAATCTTTCATTTGCTATGCCTATCAGTAGTTAGTGCCTTCAGTAGTTTGAATCTTTTATTTAGCTGGCAGTAGTGGCGCTCGCTGTATTGCAGTAGCTTGAGTAGCGAAGATTTTTGTGAGGTAAGTGATTTGTGAAAGGTATAGTTTAATGTTAGTCAGGGCCATTCTTTTGTATGGATTTTTGAAAGTCAGATTGCGTTGCGCTAAAAAATATTGTGTGTCAGGTTAAGCCCAGTCACGTGTATAATTGTTCAAAAGGGGACGTTTCAGTTACTAACTAAACCATTTGTGGAAAAAAGTACACAAAGTCACTAGTAACGTCAGTTCAAACTCATGTAATATAAGTAAGCAGAGCCGATGTCTTGTATTTAATGATCTTTAAACTCGTATTTGCGTTAGAATAACACATATTTTGAGAGAATATTGACCGAAAACGTTTTCTTTTTGGATGTAATCATTCCCAGTACCAACCTAACCTAACCATATTTCTAACAAAGGAAAATAGTCTATTATGGAGTCACTTTCCAACTGGATGCGTCCTCTGGTGCTCCTTTAGCAACACAACCACTAAATCGAAAGCTAAAACCGCTAAATATGTTTAAAATAACAAATTATAGGTGTACATAAACCACAGCTCACCGATCGACAGGGCCACACCGAAATCCAAAACCTCTCGGTACACTTGTCGTAAAATCGGTGGGAGGACCGTTCGGTAACAGGTCTCAGAAGCTTACTGAATAGGATATTTCGATAAAGAACCGAAAATGACGTCACTACCGAAACGAACCAACTACACCGATCGATATGAACGATACAGAATAGGGCCCCAGGGCGTCCCCAAACACGTCTTCGGCATGCAGTCCCACTGACTGGACTAGAATTGTCATCAGTGATGAACCTGCTTGGAACTGGGCTCTGATGGCGAACCAAGAACTGTCCAGAGACGCCCCAGACAGCGTTGGGGTACCAACCTCACTGTCGCCCGCTGTGTGGCCTGACAACCAAGAGTGATGGTCTGGGGTTCCACTTCACATCACAGCACCAGCCCTTTGGTTTCCATCCACGGCACTGTTTTGTTGCTCTTCATAGCATGTAACCCTGGGCTTATAATTCAGCAAGATAATGCCCGCCCGCATACGGTGAGAGTTTCTACTGCTCGTCTTCGATCTTGTCAAATCATAGCTTGGTCAGCATGTGCGCCCGAGAACGTTTGGAGCATTATGGATAGGGCCCTAGAAGTAGCTCGGAATTTTGATGATTTAACGCTCAAATCTGGACGTGGCGCCATGTCCCTTTGGAGGATATCCAACAGCTCTGTCAGTCAATGCCAAGCCGAACAACTGCTTGCAAAAGAACCAGAGGTGAACCAACGCGGTTCCGACTTTCTCAGTTTGTGAACCTCTTTCTCTACAAATGAATCATTCACTTTTTCTGACATTGTGGTCGCTTGTTTTCTGTACATGTACATCACATCTACCAATTTCCGTCTTATTCCGACAATTGTGTCGTGGCACGTCAGTTGTTTCAGTTGGTATCGCGCACGAGACCACTCAACCACTGACTTGGATTCGATGCTGAATGTCTGAACACAGAATGGACAAAGGATAGGAGATGGGGAAGGGCGAACCTGGGCCGAGGGCAGAAATTTTCCTTGAGAAATTACAAATTTATTTCAGAATATGACAACAATTAGATTGATAATTAAAACCACAATCTTCTTTTGTACCTGATATGCAGTATTGAACAGCAAGTTTTTCTTACGTTAGCAATCGTTAAGACAAGTCATTTACACAAGCAAATTTAAAATGTAGAAACAAGAATTAATATAATTACAGTTTATTACAATAAGTAGGCCGAAGCCACCCATACCCCCGCAGGGGTCTCTCTTAAAACTCAAAAGACAACAAGTTCAAATAACCAAAAATTTTAAATGGCCCACACAAGTTGAGAAGCGTCTACTGGGGCGCACTTGAATGTAGCACGAGAATAAGATAAGAATATTAATAAATTAAAATGAAAGCAGTATGCTATAAACGATGGAAGTCTCTGACAGACTCGATAATGCGGATCGCTGACTGTGTGCGCTCGCAGGGCCAAAGAACTCCGATCTCAGATTATTATAGAGTTGGAGTAAGACAGCTCTGGGCGCACAGTTGTAGGTAGCTGTCCGTGAGGGAAAGACGATGGAGTAGGCGGTTTTTGTGGTGTGCTGGGTGAAGCCAGCAAGTGTTAGATTAATGCAGGTATGTCAATATTGTTGAAAATGGAAGTAGAAGCTTTCATGCAACCAAGATAAAGATGTTAAATAATAATGATTTCTGTTCTTTGCCAGCGCGTTTGTGCTCACTTCTAGTTAAACTAGGCCACTTTGAGCCATACATATAATTTCTGAAACTTTTTTTAGCTACTAATGAAACGTCCTCTTAGAAAAATTATACATGACTGTGCTTAAACTGACACACAATATTTTTTAGCGCAACGCAATCTGACTTTTAATAATCCCTACAAAAGAATAGCCCTGACTAACAATAACCTACACCTTTAATGAATCACTTACCTCACAAAAATCTTCGTTACTCGAACTACTGCAATACAGCGAGCGCCACTACTGCCAGCTAAATAAAAGATTCAAACTACGGAAGGCACTAACTACTGATAGGCATAGTTAGCAAATGAAAGATATTAATAGAGAACAAACAATGCATTTACCTTAACAGTGTTGAAAAATTATAATATACATAGCAGTTCATGACATCCAGTCTTACAAATTTCAAAACTCCGCCATTTCTCTCCCCACACCCACCAATGCTGGCGGCTCACCTCCAACTACACAACGCTACGCACTGTTAACAGCCAACTGCCCAACACTACAATGGCGAATATTGCAACAATGCCGACCAGCCTCAGACTGCACACAGCACAGCCAGTGATTTTCATACAGAGCGCTACGTGGCGTTACCAATAAGAAAACCTAAGCAGTGTACTTACATAGCCCCCATGCTCCCCACAAAAAATTTTACAAATTGTTTTGGGCAGTGGCCAATACAGATCTGAAAAAATTTTTCATAATTACAATAACAAAGATATCCAGTGCACACACTTATTGATACACTGCTGGTCAAAAGCAAAGATTTTCTCACAGTCCATAAAGACAGTCCTGATCATTGATCACAGTATTAATTACAATTTTATGCACAAAGTCTGAGCACTAAAAGAAAGTGCACACGGAAGTAGTTGATTTCCAAGCAGTCTTGAAGAAGTAGTGTTGTCCAACGGAAAGACAATGCTGACTCTTGACATGCAGACAGCTAGTGGGCCATAACAGAGATAACCCACCGCAGAGTCAGTCGAAGTTTTGAAGAATATTGGTAGGTAGGTCATCACAGAGCAGACCCACTGTAGTCCTGGTAGAGATTATGGTATTGGTGGGCCACCAGAGGTGCAGACCCACTGCAGTCCTTGTAGAAATAATGGTACTGGTGAGTCATCAAAGGTGTAGACCCACTGTAGTCCTTGTAGAAATAATGGTATTGGTGTGTCATCAAAGATGCAGACCCACTGTAGTCCTTGTAGAGATGGCCAGCAGCCATCTGTTGTGACTGTGCGGGTGTACAATCACCATTGAAGAGTCTTGCGGATAATATAGCAAGTCCATAACCACCATTTGTGCACTCACAAAGTTTTTGGAATTGTCCTTAGAACCAGCAATGCTGTTATCCAGTCCCTTGCTGAATTATTAACACACGTGCAAACACTAACAATCCCTACTTCTCACATATTGTCCATATACTATGACCAACAGAAACGTGTGCAGTGAAATGTAACTTACAAGTTACTTAATTTGATGAACTGGTGTCAATTACAATGTTATAACATAAGAATACAATAACAAAGGTTCAAAATACATCGTTAAAGAACATAACAATATAGATAACATTTGTAGTAACACAGGCTTTACAAAAGAATAGAAATAAACAGATACAACAGTGTTACAGGAATTATGACATATGTACATACATAAAAGATCAGAATAACTTTCGGAACATCAACTTCACACATGAGCATTGAAACAAAACAGAATAAATAATGTCTAAACATCTTTACAAAGTAAATAACATATTATAACTGCAAATTATATTGGAGGATAACAGTATTCCTCATCATAGTGAATGTAGCTGAGTATTAGAAAAGGCTACAATATAAATCTTATTAGCTAAACACATAAAGACGGGAAGAACACAAATACACAAGGGTATACAAACACATAGCGGAATAATACGAAAGGACAGGAGAGGGTTTGTTTTCAGTGTAACATTTGGTACTGCAGTGCAACCCAAAACTTCATTCCATAGATCTTTCGTCTTATTTCAACATTTCTTTCCATAAAAAAAATCCTATCCAAGCATGCTTTCTGTATTTATATGTTCACATATTTCTTACCTCATTATTTATTTTCCTTTATCTTACCTCATCCTTTATTTCCAAGAAAATCCTACCTAAACCTGTTTTCCCTAAACCCTACTTGTTTGTTCATATCCTCTTTCAAAATACTTTTTTGGCCAAACCATTTTCTTATAGCTTCTCAATGCATTTCTTCCAATTCATTACAACTCGTTCTATTATATAGCCTACCCCATCTTAAGCTAACTTAAATCTACTGAGCTCAGATGCAACACTAAGGAACGAGGCAATCCAGCAGCACAAAACAATTAACACAAACAGCAGTGACAAATAAATGGAAACTGGCGAAGCAAGCAGCAGTAAATGCAATAACTTATATCTAAACATGACAAACCCACACGCAGAAAAACTAGTACACTAAAGACAACAATGCAGATAATGGAAATGTCTATTCACATCTTAATTTCTATGTAATAAAGTGGTGCACCACAAGAAGTTATTCTACCAAAAAAATTACCAAGTAGTTGAAAAGAAAATTCCGTATGCAATTCCTGTGAAGGGAAATGTCTTTTTGTACTCCTTCGTTTTTTGAAGTAGATCATAAAGTTATTATTTACTGGATCTGTAGGCATAAAATATTTATATTAGTACATCTATAAAATTTTATTTTAACCAATGCTGCAGTGGAGCTAGATACTAAATATTAAACAAAATGAGCAATCTCTCAACTACAAAGACAATAGATATAAAATGTTTCTCATCATTTCATTACGCATTTTAGTAAATATCATAATTATGAGCTCCACAGTGTAATCATATGTTTTCAAGTTTGAGTGTGTCGTATTTGCGATGCTTTCTACAAAGAAATGTCAATAGCGAGGATAATGGCCTCCTTTTTTCCCCACCTGTGCCTCTGAAAGGCACACACTAATGGCTTTTTTTCCAGGCGACTGTAGCGCAGCTGGGTGCCCATGACGCATTACGTGAAGGTGGTCACTTAACTTTCTTACCAAAATATTTACGACACCAGTTTGCACTACAGTAACAATCTCATATAAAATTTCACAGGTCGAGAATTTGCGTTACAAATGTGTAGAAACAAAATCCTTTAAATATAATAGTGTCCAAAAAAATTTCGTCGGCATTGTGATACATTCACGCATTTACACACTTTTCATACCTCTTTAAAGTACGATTCTTGGTTTCCATCATCCGTTTTCACAAGTCAGAGTCCCTAACCACTACTCCTTATGCCTTACCTTATTACACATATACATATTCATCAACACGTCTTCAATATTTCATCATAATAAATACATAGCATAATCAGATTCCTCACATAGCATCATCTCATTGATCATAAACATACCTCAACAGCATAATACACATCGTCGTCGTAATAATAACATCATAACAGATCAATCACATCTCAAAATCGTCGTAGCTTTCTGAATATTTTAAAACCTAAAGAAATTCTCTGCTCATTTCAAAAGTGTCATCTACCTCAAACGTACTTTAAAAATCATGATCCCATACCAAATACGGCATTCAACGCTCTCATAGTATCACAATGGTTCCGAAAAAATGTGAACAGTTTGAAAGGTCTCTGTTGGATTCCTTTCATGTTTAATTTCTCAAATTTGTTGTCTTTTATGGAATAAATTCCTCTTCTAAATTTACTGTGGCGTTTCTGACTATCTGGGAGGAGACTGAGTAGTGGAACGTGTTACTTTTACACGTAAACATGAACGATCTCTCACACTACTACACTTTAAAGCACAGTTTATATGTAATTCTTATATGTAATTCATGTCACACAGTCTCATACGGAACCTACATCCGCTTTCTGTTATATACTGTATATGATAAGATACTGTCATCCCCCTTCCCTTCTGTGTGAGAGGATGAATGATCAAATGTGTTTGTAGCTGCATGCTTGAGGGTAGCAGACAAGGCTGTCTGCTAGAGAACAGTAGGACCAACGTTGAAACAGGTAGCTACGGTTCCTAAAAGCAGAGAGGTTTCCATTCTTAGTATGGTCCGGTCCGTCCCCTGTCATGTTGGTATAGGAAGCTGCCCCTCTGGCGCCTTCCGTTTGTCTTTGTGAGCGACTCTCAGGAGCACGCTGGGTAGTTCAGTGGGAGTCTGGCAGTTGGAGAGTTGCAGCCGAGCAGTAGGCAGTTGGAGTCCAGTAGTAGCGCAGGGCAGTCCAGCAGTTGCAGTCTGGCGGTGCGAGCGTCTGAAGTGGTAAGATCTCCGGCCAAGCGCGTGTCTGTTAAGTCCATAGGACAATGGATTTGTTAAGTTCAGGTTAACTGAGAATTTAATCATTTTATTTCGGGTTAGCTTTAAAATAGCTAAGGTTATCTTTAATTGCAGCGGAGTGTAATTCTCGTGTCCAGTTCAGATTAATTGGCGGTAGTTGCTTTGTTATTACTTTGTGAGTAAAGTGGAACCACGTGTTGGTCAGTAACTCTAAGTAAGATCAGTCTTAAAGGCAAATGCTTGTGTGATTATAACGTATCGTCTTGAAAAGATTTTGAATATACCAACTTTTCTTTATGTTCAACCCACGTGGCGTGTACTTTGTGAGACCAGTACCACGTGCTTATATAACTGTTTGACCCATCAGGTTAGTAGTAAGACGTTAGTAACCAGTTCGAGGTTTTCTTTTGTAATTTGCTTTTCGATCGAATGTATTTTTATTATCTAAATTATTGTGGAGTTATACGCTTTCTGTAAATCAAGTTGACCACGTGGAGCATGTGGTGTAATCACCAAAGTAGCCATCAGCTATTCTTCTTGGGAAGATTTCACAAAGATTTAATGTGAATTTAGTATACCAGTGTGTGGTAATTACATGACGGACAGGATTGTGCTTCGAACGGAAATTCTTTGGGTAAAAATTTGAATCTGTTTGTAGTGATTAACTTTCTCTTGCATGCGTTTCAATGTTCTTTGTGTGTTGTTTTATGAATGCAGTGTTGTATCCAGTCTCCCAATCTTGACTCCATATTTTATGTGTTCCGTAATATTCCAATCTCACAGTCTCACAATCGTAAATAAGGCACCAGCTCAGTTATAACTCACGTATAATATGCTGAAATTTCAATGAACAATCTTTAAAATAAATTTGCAAATATAAACTGATTTCTTTCTTTTTATTTAAATTCTCCTTTTATATAGATATATTACCGGTTGTTGTATGACTGTAAAAGATTATAATCAATGTTAGTCTGATTGGTAAGGTGGTAAACCTAGACTAGTTACCCAGTCGTGAAACAGTGGCCCAGTAAACGCACGGTTAACTTCTCCCCAGACAGCTCAACGGCTTGTAACCGCTTTCATGGTCTAATTAGCACTCGATTTCAGCATAGCAAATTCAAGTCACAATCTTACGCTATTCAGCAAAGCAAATTAGAGTTACAATCTTTCACATGGCGACCCTGTTCTGTGATTCCGCTAGACTCTGGAATCTCTGATACGTTAGATTGCGAGCGTGTTATAATCTTAATTTTTTTTCCCTACAGCGCTCAAACAACTTTTGCGTTGTTTCCGAGCAGACGTTCAAAAGATTCACGGCGTTGTTGAGCGGCGTTGTGTTGTTTGTCTTGTTTTGTTTTCTATATTTGTTTGTTCTATATATGTGTGTTGTTTTTTTTTTTTTCTCTTCGCTTGTAAATTCCACGGTTTCGAACAAAGATAAAAATTTGTTTTGCGTATGAAAAATTGCGTACTAGGTTGGGTATCTTTCTTGTGACTGTCGTAATTTTTGGGGGACACATTTATTGTGATTAGTGTGTTACGTACTGGGTGTAAATTGCACTAATGCTGACACGTAACCAAGCTAAAAGTAAGCGGTCCGACAACTTAAGCAACATGGACCAAGGGGATAATTTGATTTCCAATATTAACGCGTCGGGCGGTTCCGAAAATGCAATGGGGAATACTTCAGACGAAATGCAAAACAGCACGAACGGGCTCACATCAGAGCCAGAAATTAATTCGCCTCCAACTAACCAAATTGATTTGGCGGAATTCATGAAAGCCTTATTGCAACAAAATAAAGAATTGTTCCGAGAACAAAAAGAATCATCCGAAAAATCGATCCGCGAGCTAGGCGAACAAATGACGCAAAAATCTGAGAAATCGATCCGAGAGCTAGGCGAACAAATAGACGAAAAACTAATCCAGCAGACAAATAAAGTCGACAAGTCGATGCAGAGAGTGTCCGATGATATCTCACAAAGAATAAACAATCTGGCAAGTGAAATAAAAAGCGATATTATGAAAGAATTAGGCCGTACATTTGAACAGATCGATGACCGTCTGCAAGCGTTAGAACAGAGCAAGCGCAGTGGCGAGGCCGAATCTAAAGAAAGCGAAGAACGGCTACTTAGGAATTTCCAAGAGCTGAGAGAACAATGCCAAAGACATCGTCAGCAGGTACTCTCGAGGGTCCAAGAGGCTGAAACGCATTGTCCCACGGTCGTTAGCAACACGATAGCGGACAACAGTTTAGCGATCCACGCGTTGGAACTGCAGGTCGAACAATTGAAGCAGACTGGGGCGGAGGACAAGAGACAAATAGATGAGAAGATCGCGGCATTAGCGGACATTGTAGGCACGATGAAGCTGACGGAAAGCGAGAACAATATCACACAGGTAGCGGCCGCAGAGACCGAAGAAGTGCGTTCGCTTCTTAAATTCCAGAAGGGACAGTTTGAAGTGAACAGACAGCACAAAGCTGTAACAGGCGATTTACAAGAACGCGTGGCGCATCTGGAAAACCGCATGGCGTGTGATTCCGAACTCGCCAATAGCAATAAAAATAGCCGTACGAACAGTGCAGAGAGGGACTCCGGCCACGAGGGAGATTTTGACGACAGGGAAGAATGTAATTTAAGGGGCAGACATGAGACAAATAGAAACATTCAAGGGCCTCGCCAGGAGGAAATGCGGGGATTTGATTTCAAACATTTCCTTACGGTAAGAAAATTTGAGATATTCCGAAATTCTCAAAAAGGCATACATCCACGAGCATGGCTCGAGCAATTTGAGTTCTGTCTTCCTCCCGACTGGGCAAGTTCACATAAGATAGAGTATATGTGTGGCTATTTGGAAGGCGAACCGGCGAGTCGCATGAGGTCGGCAGCGCGTCACTGCAACTCCACTCGGGAGTTTCGACAAGCCTTTCTCTCCGCCTATTGGTCGGAAGCGGCACAAGATAGGGTCAAACATGGCATAATTATGCTGCCAAATTTGAACCAGTCTGGTTTCGGCAGCCCTGCACGCCTATTCGACCACATGCTGCAGGCAAATCAATTTTTATACGACCCATACGGACCTGCGGAACTAATTAGGATATGCATCACCAAATTGCCGATGCACTTGCGGCACGTCATTCTTGCGGGACGATGCAAAGAGGACGTGGAAACGTTTAAAACGCTTCTCCAAGAGTTGGAATACAATACACCAGAATGCCCGCCTAATCAGGCACAAAGTTATTACGGGGCTCAGCAGCGCGATCGCAGTCGTGGCCGTATTACTAATCAACGGCGTGACTGGTCGTCGCGACGCGAACGAAACAATAATCGAGACAGGCCGTATAGAAACTGGGGTAACAGTCGCGAACACAGATGGAGCAACAGAAATGATAGAGGATGGGGACAAGATCGTGAACGCAACAGGTACGGCAACCAGCATCGTTACTACGATGAACACGGTGGGAGTAGAATTGTAGGCGGAGCCCCACATGATGTCGAAATTCGGCCGGCCAACCCCAGACATAATCCAACAAATGGGAATGAGCGAAACCGGCAATGACAAATGATCAGCCCAGAAGGCGCCAATCGGAACAAATGAGCGACATGGCAAATGAGTACATAGGATTTATAGAGAGGAGAATGAATTGATTAGTTTAAATTTGTGGCGTATGAATTTTGAATAATATGTTAGCAAAAATAATGATAAAGATATTTTTATGTGATTGATTGAAGTGATGTTGTTAATTTGTTTTCTTTCCTTGTGCAATTAGGATTTAGTTTGATTCAAACGTAAAGATAAAAGGTTTCCTTGTGAACAAGTGAAATGCTTTTTTTTTGTGTCAATTGAAAAGAGTTGCTCCTGAGAGAAGCAAGATCGTTGCTGAAATTAAAAAAAAAAAAAAAAAAACTCAGGGGAATATCCGATCTGTGGATATTATGGGTCTGGCAAACCCAGGTCCCCAGCTGTTAGTAGCCTTGTTTCCGATTTTCTGCTTTCAGTGCTACTATCTACCTATTACTATCCTATATCTGTCAGTATAAATGAGGATCTCTTACTATAGTATGCGTGCTGTATGAATATTTTAAGATAGGAGAACTCTGAGAAAGGAATGAGTAAATCTGGAATCGTGAAAACAGGATGCGATAATACGATTGTTTAACCATTGGCTTCCCAATATGCGATGATATGTTAATATTGATGATATATGTCTTTTTTTTTGTTCTTTATAGATGAGTACGTAAAGTGCTGTCTGTGGATTTCGTAAGTATATTGATTCCCTTCAAGGTGAAAGAAGAATTGTGGTTTGTGTAATTTACGTGGCTCTGAAATATTATTGTGGTAGTCAAATACGAGCAGTTTTTCAGCAAATGGAGAATGGAACGGAAATATGGATCCTTTTTGTAGTCTTGATTGATGTTGAGCCAAAGCCTGAAAAATTATTCTGCGTTAATACTTGTCCTAGAAAAGCGACGTTTATGTGTTTTGCTGATGCTGTGAGCATTGCAGCTTATTGTTTTCGCTGGTGCGGGATGCACTGCAGCCTATAGGATTTGTACTGAGGAAATTTCCCTCCTGAAGGTAGAGGATGATTAAATAATTTTGATTATGGGAACGAAGGAAAGCTTGGTTTAAGGTAATAAGGATGAAGCAAAACATTTGTCATTTAAACCACAGGAGGATTCGGATCTTTTGTGTCTGTTGTAAGTTCAAATATGTAAAAGATGAAACTGTTTTACAGAATAGAGGTGACCACAATTTTGCCATTCATGAGAAATGAATCCAGAATAACCACCACAGGCGAAATAACTGATTTGAAGGCGAAAGGTAACGTAAAGAAGGAACGAAATCGAAGCAAAATGGGTAAGAAAATGTAATATAACCTGTATAATTAAAATATTTTACCTACTCAGAGCCATCTGTGTGATTAATTCTTGTAATAACGTAATTTTAGATGAAATTTTCTTACTGTGTTATGTGTGAAGATATAAGTATGATAAATGTATAATTGCGAGTCTCTTTTCAGGTGTGCGAACTGGTATAAATGTTTTTGCGTGTAAATAACCATTGTTCTTTTTACTGTGTATGTTTAAGGAAAGTTTCTCCATATTTATCATGTGACAAGACGTAGGCAGCGAGCGTAAAGAAGAGGACAAATTAGAACATTGCTGTAGTGGTGTATACACGGTGTTGGAAGTAGCATTGAAGTAGCTTGTTGGATTAATTAGTAGTGGATAGAAGTAGAATTTAGAGTAATGCATGTTTACGGGTAGTTAGTTTGTAGAATAGACAACAGGTGTGCATGTGTGTGTGTAAATAACATGTGAACCCCATGCTCTCCTAACCTATACTTGCGCAAGACATAACCCTATTCATTTTAGTGAATTAATTAGTAGCATTTGATTTATTAAAACGTAAGTGAACCACATTAGTGATGTGGATTTAAATATGATATTGTCAGTTCATTTAATTTTAATTTTTTTACATTGTCAAGTCATTTCACTTTTATCTTTTTATATTGTCAAGTCATTTAACTTTTAATTTTATATTGTTGATTCATCTCACTTTGTTCTTAAAAATTGTGAAAGACAATACTAAGTGGTATTATGTATGACATTGTGTAATCACATAAGGATGATAAAAAAATTTCTGTGAATGCAGTTGAGAACGTGAAAGCGAACCGGCAAAACTCTTAAGAGACAGCGGGAGCAGCCAGCTAGTTGTAAACTGGCGGGTTTCCCAGCGGGACACGCTGTCAGCCAGGCCACTTCGGGAGCGCGGCCGACAACAAAAGACCCTACGCCGCAAACACTTTCCCGTATACCTGCAGCTAATGGGCGGCCGCCCGCGCGACCCTAGCTGAAGGGAATGACCTGAGATCGGCGAGCGGTCCACCGCGCGGAAATCCATCTCCTGGCAACGCACGCGACCGTGACGAGACGGCCGCGGAGAAACAACACAAGGGGCGTGGAACCTTTTGACAGGTACTGTCCAAAGAAACTTGCAGACGTCAACGACGCCTATCGACATTTCCTGATGGATGCCCACTGTCAAGCGACAGTAATTCATGGTTAGATGTTCTCTGGTCGCTAAGGGTGACACGAAGAAGAGCCATTGAAGTGTCATCCTTGCCCAGGAATATCAACCTGGCATGTCAATCGAGGATACTGCACGAATTTGACAATACAAACATGGAACAAAATCGAGATGTACGTGACACAAGAGAAACTTCATGAGAGGGCAGAGACGGCGGGATCGCACGCAACAGATGGACAAAAATCCCTACTGACAGCTGCGGCGACCAACCCCCTCCCCCACCCCTTATCTTGTGCCACGGAACAGTGGAACTAGTGAGTGTATAAGTGAACAGTGATTATACGGTTCTTAGTTCAATGCATATACGTGTGTTTCTGTCACAGAAACTTTGACTCGTGTGTTTTGCAGGGACTCGATTTATTGGTCTTTATTAAACTTTGACTCTTGTATTTTGCAGGTGTTCTATATTTTTTTTAAAACTTTGACTATTGTATTTTGCAGGTGTTTTATTTATTGGTGTTTTGTTTTAGATGTTGACTATTGTACTGTTTTATTGATCAATGTTTGTTCTTGTGTTAGGTATTAGATTTGTGTTATTTTGTTTGGTAAATTCATTGCTGTGGCACTGCTTCCTTTATCAGTCAGATTGCTATTCATTCTCATTGGGCTGTGATCGATTAGCCTTTGCATGGGGCATATTTATTGTGAGGAACCCCGTAAGGGTAACAATCACACAATTATTGTACTTTCAGTATAATGACACAGTGCTCTTTGTTTGCTAACTAACTGAAATATTGTAGAGTGATTAAATTAGTGCCACATAGTTACGTTAATTCTACAGATTATTAGTTTTATAAGATATAGAATTTTTTTGCGATAACCGCTTTGTAAAACATGTTTTTTCTCTTATATTTTTTTTGCTTTTGCGGATTGTGCATTCTAATGTTCTGCTTTATGATACTGATGTTATTTGATGTTCTTTGTTTTAATTGCTGTGGCACCTTTGCTATTTTCATAAATTTTGCCTGTTAATAAACAGTCATAAATTTGCCTGTGATCAGTTGGCTCTTGCAATGAGCAAATACTGGTGAACTCCATAAGGGTAACAACCAGAAATTGTTTTCATATTAATGACACAGGAACCATTGTTTTTACTTGCTGACCGATTTAGGTCTACATGATCTTTTAAATAGGTGTCACAGATTGTGTGTTTTTATTTTTCTCTCTTTGAAATTGGTAGATTGTAAAGATGTTTGAAATTATTGTGTTTTAGCAAGTAGCTGGTGACCTTTTGCCTTTTTTTTCTTTACACTTTTGGTTTAAGTAGGGTGTGAGAAGCCTGCTTGGGAATGTCCTAGCATGGCCAGAAAATTCCCTGCACAGTCTTTTCCCGGAGCGTTGGGGTTATGAAAGGTCTCTGTTGGATTCCTTTCATGTTTAATTTCTCAAATTTGTTGTCTTTTATGGAATAAATTCCTCTTCTAAATTTACTGTGGCGTTTCTGACTATCTGGGAGGAGACTGAGTAGTGGAACGTGTTACTTTTACACGTAAACATGAACGATCTCTCACACTACTACACTTTAAAGCACAGTTTATATGTAATTCTTATATGTAATTCATGTCACACAGTCTCATACGGAACCTACATCCGCTTTCTGTTATATACTGTATATGATAAGATACTGTCATCCCCCTTCCCTTCTGTGTGAGAGGATGAATGATCAAATGTGTTTGTAGCTGCATGCTTGAGGGTAGCAGACAAGGCTGTCTGCTAGAGAACAGTAGGACCAACGTTGAAACAGGTAGCTACGGTTCCTAAAAGCAGAGAGGTTTCCATTCTTAGTATGGTCCGGTCCGTCCCCTGTCATGTTGGTATAGGAAGCTGCCCCTCTGGCGCCTTCCGTTTGTCTTTGTGAGCGACTCTCAGGAGCACGCTGGGTAGTTCAGTGGGAGTCTGGCAGTTGGAGAGTTGCAGCCGAGCAGTAGGCAGTTGGAGTCCAGTAGTAGCGCAGGGCAGTCCAGCAGTTGCAGTCTGGCGGTGCGAGCGTCTGAAGTGGTAAGATCTCCGGCCAAGCGCGTGTCTGTTAAGTCCATAGGACAATGGATTTGTTAAGTTCAGGTTAACTGAGAATTTAATCATTTTATTTCGGGTTAGCTTTAAAATAGCTAAGGTTATCTTTAATTGCAGCGGAGTGTAATTCTCGTGTCCAGTTCAGATTAATTGGCGGTAGTTGCTTTGTTATTACTTTGTGAGTAAAGTGGAACCACGTGTTGGTCAGTAACTCTAAGTAAGATCAGTCTTAAAGGCAAATGCTTGTGTGATTATAACGTATCGTCTTGAAAAGATTTTGAATATACCAACTTTTCTTTATGTTCAACCCACGTGGCGTGTACTTTGTGAGACCAGTACCACGTGCTTATATAACTGTTTGACCCATCAGGTTAGTAGTAAGACGTTAGTAACCAGTTCGAGGTTTTCTTTTGTAATTTGCTTTTCGATCGAATGTATTTTTATTATCTAAATTATTGTGGAGTTATACGCTTTCTGTAAATCAAGTTGACCACGTGGAGCATGTGGTGTAATCACCAAAGTAGCCATCAGCTATTCTTCTTGGGAAGATTTCACAAAGATTTAATGTGAATTTAGTATACCAGTGTGTGGTAATTACATGACGGACAGGATTGTGCTTCGAACGGAAATTCTTTGGGTAAAAATTTGAATCTGTTTGTAGTGATTAACTTTCTCTTGCATGCGTTTCAATGTTCTTTGTGTGTTGTTTTATGAATGCAGTGTTGTATCCAGTCTCCCAATCTTGACTCCATATTTTATGTGTTCCGTAATATTCCAATCTCACAGTCTCACAATCGTAAATAAGGCACCAGCTCAGTTATAACTCACGTATAATATGCTGAAATTTCAATGAACAATCTTTAAAATAAATTTGCAAATATAAACTGATTTCTTTCTTTTTATTTAAATTCTCCTTTTATATAGATATATTACCGGTTGTTGTATGACTGTAAAAGATTATAATCAATGTTAGTCTGATTGGTAAGGTGGTAAACCTAGACTAGTTACCCAGTCGTGAAACAGTGGCCCAGTAAACGCACGGTTAACTTCTCCCCAGACAGCTCAACGGCTTGTAACCGCTTTCATGGTCTAATTAGCACTCGATTTCAGCATAGCAAATTCAAGTCACAATCTTACGCTATTCAGCAAAGCAAATTAGAGTTACAATCTTTCACAAGTTCACAAAGTACAGACAAATACAATTTCATAAGTGTGAAGTTATCCAACGGTGTAATTACGTAAACATCTGTCACTGATGTAGTAAAATAGGTGTTTGTCTCTCTCAGTTAAATAATCAGATAGCTGTGTAATTCTGTGTTAGAGAAACATGGTACCGATGTGTAAAGTTGTATAAGCAAATACCATATTAGCTAGGGCTCCTTGTGCTTGCCAAACACATGATACACAAAGTGAGGTGTACCCCCCTGAGGATTAATGTAATTATACCCTCAGGTGTTACAGATTACAGCAATGGAATGAAATGTATCATGGAAAACTTTCTTTGTAATTCAAAAATCTTTAAAAATAAATCTTTTAAGTACAAAATTAACCACTCAAATACGTGTCCTGTAGCGCTAAATTGTGCGTCTTGTTGTAACATAATCTCTGTCATTACTTAAGGGTAAAAATGTGCCAAGTGTCGTAATTATCGTCATCCGTAAGCAAAGTTCTGTGGAAGTCAATGTAGGTACCTTGTAATAAACAAAAGCAAAATGCTATGCGTATAGATATCGTAGTTATTACGTACAGTACCGTGATCAAGAAAGTACTACACTGTAACGTATTGTTGTGCTACAAAAAAGGCTGTCTTATTGTAGCTATACCACAAAGTTACTACTAAAACATGTTTTACTGTCCAGAAGAATTCAGAAAAACTGTGAAGATATCAAGCAGATACAGCACAAAAGCAACAATGTAAATTGTGTCACACATTAGTAGCATCGTGACATAATTGTGTAGCTGTCAAAGAAACCAAATGCTAAGTCATCTTTAATCCCACAGAAAGTACTTCAAATAAAGAATGTCTTTTCAAGTAAACCAAAATGTTGCATGAAAATCTCATTAGCAGTGCCGGTATATGTTCTAAGTATATGAGCTTTATAGTCGTTACGTGATCGTGCAACTAACAAGCAAGAATGTACAAATAACAACAGTGTGTCGTCTGTTCACTACAACAATGCATTCGTACTTTCTGTTTAAATATGTTCTCTTGGTTCTTGACTGGATATTTAACTTCAAACATTGCAGATTATCTTTAAATAAACGGTTTTACATGTGAAATGTGGTGTAAACCTTTACTCTTCCTAGTACGCAGAGCTTCAACTTCAACGCAATTATCATGTGGTATACGTCGGATTCTGTAAGGTCCATTGTAAACTAGAAAGAATTTGTGACTCAAATGTTTCTTCTTATGTGACAATGAATGAGCCTTAATGAGAACTTCCTGACCAATATACAGTTTCTTTGCATTTGCTTTAACGTGTAGTTTTCTCCTTTTGTCTGCAGCAGAATTTATATTTTTAATAGCCAAATCAATTGTGTCTTTGTGTCGAAGTTTACGTGTATTCGGAAAAGGTACAAGCTCTCTGATTCTGTTCGGTGGTTCTTTATTCTTCAGTCCAAGAATAGGTGGTAAAGCAGTGGAGTCATGAGGCATTTCATTCAGCACGTTTTGAAATAAGTGTAAATATCTGTCCCAATGCTGATGCTTTCTGTGACAATAAAGTCTGCAAAGCTTATTGATTTCTTTCATAATCCGTTCAGACGGGTTACAATGTGGTGAGTACAATGAAATAAAAACAGGTTTGATTTTATGGTTCCGAAGCATGCGTGACCAAACAGCAGATCTGAATTGCGGTCCGTTATCTGAAATGACTTTACTAACGTGTCCAACTTCACGTAAGAATTTTTTTAACAAAGGCGTTGGATATAAACCGTCCAGTGGCTTTACGTAACGGAGTGAAAGAAACAAATTTTGAAGTAAGTTCAACAGCGACTAGAACGTACGAAAATCCATTCGATGTTCTGACAAGGGGTCCCAAGAGATCAACAGCTGCAAATTCTTTTAATTTCGAAGGAATGATAGGAAACAACGAAGCACGACGTGAGATAGTAGATGGTTTCGCCTTTTGACAAAGTTTACAAATAGACAAGACTCTTCGAATTCTCTTTTCCATATTGTTAAAATAACGAGTCGTCCGAAGAATATGATAACATTTTCGTGGACCAAAATGGGCATAGCTGAAATGAATGTACCAGATGAGCTTATTAACAAACTCGTCAGGAATGCAAAGTACCCATAGCTTGTCATCAACAGTGCAGCGTTTGAACAGTATGTTGTTTCTAACCAGATAATAAGGCCGAATCTGAGTGTGTGTCTTTTCATGCCATTTACTTTTGATGTCTTTCCAAATCGGATCTTTATCTTGTTCATGAGCAATGTCCTTTAACGATGTGGTAATGAAGTTTCCAAAGGCGACTTTCGGAATGTAAAGAATACTGAAATTTTTCTCGAGGTTGCCTTCTGTGTTACTTTTCTCAAGCCCAGCCGGTGCGCGTGACAGTGCGTCCGCAACAATGTTCTCCTTGCCGGGAATGTAGACTATTGTGAAGTGGAATTCTTGCAGAAACAATGCCCAACGTTATAACCTGTCATGATTTAATTTTGAAGACATAATAAATTGTAATGTACGATGATCACTGTATACTTTTACGTGCTTACCAGAAAGAAAGAAACGGAATTTGTTAAATGCCCAAACGATAGCTAAAGCTTCTAATTCAGTAACGGAATAATTTTTTTCAGATTTTGTTAGCACTCGGCTAGCAAAAGCAATGGTTTTCTGAACAGTAGTGTCATTTTCTATGGTTTCTTGAAATAAATGGGCACCAAGACCGACTTCAGAAGAATCCGTGCTAAGGCAGAAATCTTGTGACAGATCTGGATGAGCTAGTATAGGCGCGTTAAGTAGCGATTCTTTCAGAGGATTGAATTCCAACTGTGCTTGTTCGTCCCAGTTCCAAATAGTATTTTTTCCAGTGAGAGAACAAAGTTTTGGTGTCACTAGAATTTGAATATTCAGAAAACGGCGGTAAAAATTTACGAGACCTAGAAAACTGCGGACTTGTTTTTTTGTGGATGGAACTGGAATGGCTCTGATTGCTTCTAACTTTTCAGGATCCGGCTGAATGCCTTCAGAAGTAATAATATGTCCCAAAAACCTCACCTTTGATCTACCGAATTCGACTTTTCCAAGTTAACTATAATCACAGATTCTGCAAAAATACGTAACAAACTGTAGAGGATGCGACTATGTTGTTCCCATGAGACTTCTGCTATTAGAATATCATCCACATATAAGGTGACGTAACGTTTTAAGAACTCAGGTAATACGGAATTTAGCCCGCGAATGAACGCTGCTGAAGAAATGTTGAAACCAAAAGGAAGTTTCCGAAATTGATAACAAACGCCGAACCAAAGGAAAGCTGTGTATTTTCTACATTCTGGATGAAGTTCGATCTGATAAAAGCTGGATCTGAGATCAATAGAAGACAACACTTTTACACCATTAAAATTTTGAAGAAGTTCTTCCATCGGTTGCGACCTGTCTGTTTCAGGAATGATGATAGAGTTGACTTGTCTCGAATCTAAGACAAGTCTGATCGATCCATTTTTCTTCTCAACAACATTTAATGTTGACTTTCTGTTCTAACACGGTCCCTATTATGTGCAGGAATTACGTATGGTCTAACACAAAATTTAGTATGCTCACGAACACGAAATTGATATTGAAATCCCTTGATTGTTCCTGTATTGTGAGTAAAAACTGTGGAATGTGCTTGTAAAATCTCAAAAAAGGTCCTGCCTATCATTGTCATTACAGTTCTCAATTGTTTGAATTTTATTCTGAATTAGCTCATCAGTATCAAACACGCCGTCGATATCACCCCTGTCAGTACTTGCAGAGTGATTGTTAGTGTCAAGTTTCGTCGAAAATTCCGAACTGTTGTCTATCAGAAGGTAAAGCCGATTAATTTCCTCGTCATCTTCAAATTTCAAAGCAATTGACTTACCTTCTTTCTCTAAACTTATTTCAGCATCGTGAAAGCTTAAGATTGCTTTGTATTCATTCAAAAAGTCTACTCCCAATATAATTTCCATCGACAATAATGGATCAATAAGAAAGTTCATAGAGAAGCTGTGACTTTGACAAAAGAATTCTAAGTTGGTTTGTTGGCGTACATCTACACCTTTTCCTAAAATTGCACCTTGTAATTTAATCTTACGCAAAGGAAGTGTGGGGCAATCGTTCGATTTGCTGCATTTGCTAAAAGCTGTTTCATTAATTACTGAAATGGGACTGCCAGAGCCAAGTACTGCCGTAAATTTTACGTCATTTACTGTAATGTGAATCACAGGATATGCAATGTTGTTATGTTTTATGTCGTTTTCCTGGAGTAAGATGTCCCTAATGTCTTCCATTTTTACGTAATTACTAGCCACGGCAGCTACGTCGTCAGCTTCATAAGTACGTTTTGTGGCTGCCAGCGGTGTGAGTCATTGCCTATTGTCTCTTTGTTGGCGCGCGTCGTTATTGGGATTTGGAGATCTAACTTCTACTAATACACCTTGTCAAGAGGGCCCTGCCCTGTTTGAATACAGCCAGTTCTGATGCAATTCAGGTCTGTCGTTACGATCATATCGTCTGTAGTCATGTCGGTAGATTCCATAGTTTCTTTCTTGTCGGTCACGTGGTGGAGAATTTCTCCCTGAATCGTAACTGCGCGCTGGACCGTTGCGTCTGAAGTCATCTGTCACCCTTGATAATAATTATTTTGGTTCCCATATTGTCTGTTTCTCTGATTGTCTCTGTGATAGTCATTACTGCGGAGAGGTGATCTTTCCCTGTAATTATTACTCCTCTGCCAACGGTTGTCATATGGGTGGTGTCTGTTTTGGTTGTAAGAATACCCTTGTCGTGTCCAGTTATTATTTCTGTCGTCGCGGAATTGTGATGGATGTGACCTATAATTGTTGTGTTCCTGTTTTCGCGTCCCGCGATTGTCAGTATCAATTTCCAATTTTTGTAAGAGTGCCTGAAAAGCTTTAATGTCGTCTTTGCAACGTTCTGCCAAAATAATGTGTCGTAAATGTTCAGGCCATTTGATTAAGCAAATGCGGATGAGTTCTGAGGGGCTGTAAGGGTTTGACAGGTACTGATTCTTGTGCAACATGTCTTCAAAATATTTCACAAGACTGGAAAATTCAGATTATTCGAAATGTTTCATCATTATGATGCTATGTTTTACTCGGTCTTGTGTATCTTGAGACCAATATGCTGAGAGGAAGGCATGATAAAATTCTCCTTCACTGTGACAATCGTGAATGACCGATCACATTCTTTCAGCTGGTTCATTCTCTAAGTAGCCACACATAAATTCTAATCTGTGCTCTAATGACCAGTTGGGAGGAAAACAACGAGAGAATTGATGAAGCCACTGCTTGTGGATGAATGTCGTTGCCGGAATTCTTAAATGTTTTGAATTTACGCGTAGTAATAAACAGCTTATAGACAAAATCATCGTGTCGGCGAGTCGCATAACGGTCATTGTTACGTCGTGTCGGTGGTTCCATCTCAAAATTCGGTGCACCTTGCCAATTTCTTTCATAATTTCCGAAATGTCCTGTGTTATTATTTTGCGGCTTTCCCGTATTTCTAAGTCCCTCTTCCCGTGTTGGAGTGCGAGTGTCCTCAGAAATATATAATTTTTGTATTACTTGTGCCAACTGATCTTGTACTTCCCGGATTTCTCTTTTGTGTTGCGTATTAATTTGATTCTGATTTTGTTTGAATTTCTTTATTTGTTCATACTCTTCTGTGTCAGTGATGGCTACAGGTCTTGTGTCATTCAGATCATCATCTACCTTTGTAGATAAGTTAGCGATAGTTTCTCCGATAGTGTACTTATTTTCTCAGTGTGTTTTTCTGAACCAAGTTTCAGAGTGTCCATTTGTGCTGAAATCGTATCTACTGTGTCCTTTAAGTTTTCCTGAGTTTTTGCAAGTTGCGTAACCGAATCAATAGATGCAACTGAGTCAATTTTAGCTTGCAAGGTCTCATGATTTTCATGAACAATAGTTTGCAGTTCTTTGATGTCTGCTTCGTGATTCTGTAATGTATTTTCATGCCTTAAAAATAAGTTGGAAATGCTCACAAATTTGTGTTTTTACGTCATTACAGACTTTTTGACATTTCGATTCCATTTTATATAACTCAGTAGTTAAATCTTCACGTGTTTGTTCAAGCGTGGTGTGAAGATTTTGTTCCATTGCGTCTAACTTTTGAAGATTTTGTCCCATTTGTTTCTGATTTTGTTCAAGCATTGTGTCTAACTTTTGTAGCCTTTGTCCCATTTAAGGCACTGGTGTCTGAAACATGTTCCTCAGTGCTATTCGGCAGTGCATTTGAACCGGCAATATTCGCATTTTGAAAAGCAGAAAATGTGTCTTGACTTATTTGAGAAAACGGTGAGGACGCCAAAACTGAATCTACAGTATTTGCAAGATTATGTCCTGTCATTTCGGATTCCTGAGGCGAGCTGTTGCCGACCGATCGATCGATAATGCTTCCCTGTTCACCATTTCCCTATGCACAATTACCAAATTATTACTTAGAATGTCTGTTAATTCATTACACAGTTGTGTTGATAAGCTACGCTCGTCGTCACTATTATTTCTCAGTTTACTTTGTAGCCTAGTGTTACGTTTTTCACACGCCACAATGATCACGTATGTCACACGATAACACAGAAAAGCACAATTTGAAGAGCAAAATAAGAAAACATATTAACATAGCACTGAAAATAATATCTAGTTAATTGCAAGCGTAGCTGTGAAATATTTGGTGCAAATCTACATGCATGCCACAACTGTTTTACTGTACAACAATGAAAAACTACAACTACAAAGGAAATTCTCTCTATGATTACGCGCTAGCAATAAACAATAGCTACACTAATTACACAAACTACAAGAAAAAAATCAGAAGATTCCAGTGAGGTACCGTGGCAGGGTCGCCATATGAAACGTCCCCTTAGAAAACTTATATGTGACTGTGCTTAAACTGACACACAATATTTTTTAGCGCAGTGCAATCTGGCTTTTAATAATACCTACAAAAGAATGGCTCTGACTAACAATAACCTATACCTTTCATGAATCACTTACCTCACAAAAATCTTCATTACTCAAACTACTACAATACAGCGAGCACCACTACTGCCAGCTAAATAAAAAATTCAAACTACTGAAGGCACTAACTACTGATAGGCATAGTTAGCAAATGAAAGATTTTAATAGAGAACAAACAATGTATTTACCTTAATAGTGTTCAAAAATCATTATATATATATATATATATATATATATATATATATATATATATATATACATATATAAAAATTCATGACATCCATTCTTACAAATGCACTGTTTCTGATGGACACACGTCCAGATCATCTGCTCTCAAAAATCCGCCATCTCACTTCCCAACACCCACCAATGCTGGCGGTTCACCTCCAACTGCGCAATGCTATATGCTGTTAACAGCCAACTGCCCAACACTACAATGGCGAATATTGCAACAATGCCGACTAGCCTCAGACTGCACACAGCACAATCAGTGATTTTCATACAGAGCACTACGTGGCGTTACCAATAAGAAAACCTAAACAGCCTACTTACACTAATATCCGCATTTCCGTATGTAAAAAAGCCACTGGGAGCCTCTGATTCATATCTTCTATTCAGTCGTTTTCGATATTAAGGTTTTCACCTACTTCATGTATTAGGCCACTTGGAGCCTTAATAACTCTATAGCTAATAAGATCTGCCTTTATGTATGTAGAAAGGCCACTTGCAGCCTCTGATTGATACACTACTGGCCATTAAAATTGCTACACCAAGAAGAAATGCAGATGATAAACGGGTATTCATTGGACAAATATATTATACTAGAACTGACATGTGACTATATTTTCACGCAGTTATGGCGCATAGATCCTGAGAAATCAGTGCCAAGAACAACCACCTCTGGCCGTAATAACGACCTTGATACGCCTGGGCATTGAGTCAAACAGAGCTTGGATGGCGTGTACAGGTACAGCCCCCCATGCAGCTTCAACACGATACCACAGTTCATCAAGAGTAGCGACTGGCGTATTGTGACGAGCCAGTTGCTCGGCCTCCATTGACCAGACGCTTTCAATAGGTGAGAGACCTGGAGAATGTGCGGCCCAGGGCAGCAGTCGAACATTTTCTGTATCCAGAAAGGCCCGTACAGGACCTGCAACATGCGGTCGTGCATTATCCTGCTGAAATGTAGGGTTTCGCAGGGATCGAATGAAGGGTAGAGTCCCGTGTCGTAACACATCTGAAATGTAACGTCCACTGTTCAAAGTGCGGTCATTGCGAACAAGATGTGACTGAAACGTGTAACCAATGGCACCCCATACCATCACGCCGGGTGATACGCCAGTATGGCGATCACGAATACACGCTGATATTGTGCGTTCACAGCGATGTCGTCAAACACGGATGTGGCCATCACGATGCTGTAAACAGAACCTGGATTCATCCGGAGAAATGACGTTTTGCCATTCGTGCATCCAGGTTCGTCGTTGAGTACACCATCGTAGGCGCTTCTGTCTGTGATGCAGCGTCAAGGGTAACCGCAGCCATTGTCTCCGAGCTGATAGTCCATGCTGCTGCAAACGTCGTCGAACTGTTCGTGCAGATGGTTGTTGTCTTGCAAACGTCCCTATCTGTTGACTCGGGGATTGGGACGTGGCTGCACGATCCGTTACAGCCATGCGGATAAGATGCCTGTCATCTCGACTGCTAGTGATACGAGGCCGTTGGGATCTAGCACGGGGTTCCGTATTACCGTGCTGAACCCACCGATTCCATATTCTGCTAACAGTCATTGGATCTCGACTAACGCGAGCAACAATGTCGCGATACGATAAACCACAATCGCGATAGGCTACAATCCAACCTTTATCAAAGACGGAAACGTGATGGGACGCATTTCACCTCCTTACACGAGGCACCACAACAACGTTTCACCGGGCAACGCCGGTCAACTGCTGTTTGTGTTTGAGAAATTGGTTAGTAACTTTCCTCATGTCAGTACGTTGTACTCGTAGATGTCGCCACCGGCGCCAACCTTGTATGAATGCTCTCAGAAGCCAATCATTTGCATATCACAGCATCTTCTTCCTGTCGGTTAAATTTCGCGTCTGTAGCACGTCATCTTCGTGGTGTAGCAGTTTTAATGGCCAGTACTGTATTTTCTATACGACTGTTTTAGTTGTTAAGATTTGCATGTATTCCAAGTACAACGCCACCTGGAGCCATTCAGTTCTTGATTTTACTGTTAGGTTTTCTTACCTAATTATATCATAGTATTGCATATGCAAGGCCACTGAGAGTCACAGTATAATGTTATGAAGCAGTGATGTTCTGTGTAATGTGTTGTTGTTCTGTGTCTAATTCGCAGCCTCATGCCACACTTATTGATTTTGTCTTATTGAGAGTTCACTTTCAGTTTTACCTCTTCACTCTGATGTAAACCATTGTAGCTTCATCCAGTCTGTATTTTCATTAGGATACTGAACTTCTAGTGATCAGATAGATTACTCGATGTTCAGATACAGTAGGTGGGAATGGTCATCTTCCACTACCTTACCTTATGTACATTCCATTATCCAGTCTCCTACCTCTGTTCATGGTATTGGAGCAATTTACTACCGGTATTCATACTTCAACGTAATGATTCAAATGGCTCTGAGCACTAAGGAACTTAACATCAGAGGTCCTCAGTCCCCTATAACTTAGAACTACTTAAACCTAACTAACCTAAGGACATCACACACATCCATGCCCGAGGCAGGATTCGAACCTGCGACCATAGCGGTCGCGCGGTTCCAGACTGAAGCGCCTAGAACCGCTCGGCCACAATGGCCGGCCTTCAACGTAAGTGACTATATATATTGTTTGTATCTCAAAAGAATCTCTATTATGAAGAGCAGTGGTGATGCTGGTCATCACGTTACTTATATTATGGTAATCGCCAACAATGTTTGTTGGAAATCTGTTGCCGAGTACCTCTTGTATCTCTGCACATGACGGAGGAAAATAATATGGAGTTCAGATGTATTGGTAATCTGAATGCAATACACATTGCTCAGTACTAAGTTGTTGAACCTGCGCGAAACAAAAAGAAATGGACTTTGTAATGCGGTCACTTCAACATGCTCATAGGCTTCAACCGTGACTTCCTTTCCCTAGCCCAATCCTGTACCATTTTCTTTAGTTTTAGCAGTGTATATTGATTCTGCTTTACATGATTTATTTGTTGGCAGCCTTGTTTACGAGACAATTTATTCGGATTATAACCAAATTATGATTTATACTAGTGCACCTGAGCACTATCAATTCTTTCGAGTTTATGTAGGTATGTCAATATTGTTGAACATGGAAGCAGAAGTCTTCATGCAACCAAGGTAAAGATGTTAAATAATTATGATTTCTGTTTTTTTGCCAGCGCGTAAGTATAGATAAGTTGGCTGATAATTTGTAATTGTTGACTAACCCCAGAAAGTAAGTAAACCGTTTTGAGAGAAAGGCTTGTTATGTTTTCACTATGTAATGTTTCTAAGATTTTATAACAGAGCTATATTTAATTTGATGATTGCATTTATGTTGGATTAATGAAGTTAGATAATACTTGCTGTTTAAATCTCATTGGTGGTGAATCAGTAGTGAGTAATGTAACTTAAACTGTCAGATGCTTTTGAAAAGACAAACCTAACTTGCAATATAATTTTGCTAAAACACTGGGTGTTAGTAATTCACCAAAATCAGTATCGCCTCCTTGTCCACGTCATATTTTTTAAAGAAGTTGAATTTTCTTAAATGTTTTCGTTTATCAGCCAAATGAACTGCATGTGAATTTCAAGTATTATGTCCAGCATTGCACACTGCTGAGCCTGTATCTAGCATTTTTTTTTTTTTTTTCGTGAGTGACCAGAATATATCGCGTTACTCCGATGCTGCTTTAGAGGTAAGACAAGCTAATTTATTTGCTATGAGCACAGGGACCAAAGTTTCAGTTTTGAACAGGGCCAGATAATTCAGTGCCTAAGGGACTGAATGTATTTGGCAGTGACTCTATTTCTTTATTGGTATTGGGGGTTGCATTGCCCAGACGATTCGTGTAAAGTTTTGCTAACAATAACACAGAGTAAGCACACCATTTGCAGTTACAACAAGGAACACGACAATTCGAGTTCTGTATCCATTCCACAGCTCAAACAATCGTGAGGTTTATTATTTCATTGTATGTAATGAACGTTACAAAGTAAAACAGTGTAATTAAGTAAAGGGTTCCTAACTTAAGTTACACAATAACCAAGAACAAGAATCAATCCTCGGAGAAAGGGGGAAATTTTACAACTTTAAGTCTGGTATTCTTCTCATGAGTAACATGAAGTGTGCAACCAAGTTAGGCCAAGTAGTGAATTGCAGCAAATTTTCGTAAACTCAAGTACAGAAGAAAGATTCTTAGCTTCGTTACGTTAGATCACAAGACGGGGCCAACTCGAAAAGGCAGTTACTTAAAACCACTCATCAAATAGAATCACCCGAAAACTTCTTTTAGCAGCTGCGGCTGGAATCAGAACTCGAATGAGAACTAACGACCACCGGATACGCCGTCCGGGAACATGCACAGGCCGAGATACAGGAGTTCATACTCGTGGGGAAGCTCCGGGCCAATTACGATGTCATGGCACAGGCTGTCAACAAGTAGCATACACATTATGACACTAAAGTCAAAATCTCCGGCAATAAGGTGTGCAGGTCGTTCAAGACTTAATACAGCCCTAAAGGACTGTAACTTTCGCTAAGCACTTAACTCTAAGTAAATAGGGCTTCAGCCTTTTAATTATGAGATTTCAGTTACTATATTAAAACAGCCAATATAAAAAGATAAGACACTTTTAATAACCAGTAGCAGATTTACCAACAAACATCGAACGCTTTCTTGAAACTGCAGACTAATACACTACTGGCCATTAAAACTGCTACACCAAGAAGAAATGCAGATGATAAACGGGTATTCATTGGACAAATATATTATACTAGAAATGACATGTGATTATATTTTCACGCAATTTGGGTGCATAGATCCTGAGAAATCAGTAACCAGAACAACCACCTCTGGTCGTAATAACGGCCTTGATAAGCCTGGGCATTGAGTCAAACAGAGCTTGGATGGCGTGTACAGGTACAGCTGCCCATGCAGCTTCAACACGATACCACAGTTCATCAAGAGTAGTGACTGGCATATTCTAACGAGCCAGTTGCTCGGCCACCCTTGACGTTTTCAATTGGTGAGAGATCTGGAGAATGTGTTGGCCAGGGCAGCAGTCGAACATTTTCTGTATCCAGAAAGGCCCGTACAGGACCTGCAACATCCGGTCGTGCATTATCCTGCTGAAATGTAGGGTTTCGCAGGGATCGAATGAAGGGTAGAGTCACGTGTCGTAACACATCTGAAATGTAACGTCCACTGTTCAAAGTGCCGTCAATGCGGACAAGAGGTGACGGAGACGTGTAACCAATGGCACCCCATACCATGACGCCGGGTGATACGCCAGTACGGCGATGACGAATACACGCTTCCAATGTGCGTTCACCGCGATGTCGCCAAACACGGATACGATCATCATGGTGCTGTAAACAGAACCTGGATTCATCCGGAGAAATGACGTTTTGCCATCCGTGCACCCAGGTTCGTCGTTGAGTACACCATCGAAGGCGCTCCTGTCTGTGATGCAGCATTAAGGGTAACCGCAGCCATGGTCTCCGAGCCGATAGTCCATGCTCCTGCAAACGTTGTCGAACTGTTCGTGCAGACGGTTGTTGTCTTGCAAACGTCCCCATCTGTTGACTCAGGGATCGAGAAGTGGCTGCACGATCCGTTACAGCCGTGCGGATAAGATGCCCGTCATTTCGACTGCTTGTGATACGAGGCCGTTGGGATCCGGCACGACGTTCCGTATTACCCTCCTGAACCCACAGATTCCATAATCTGCTAACAGTCATTGGATCTCGACCAACGCGAGCAGCAATGTCGCGATACGATAAACCGCAATCGCGATAGGCGACAATCCGACCTTTACCAAAGTCGGAAACGTGATGGTACGCATTTCTCCTCTTTACACGAGGCATCACAACAACGTTTCACCAGACAACGCCGGTCAACTGCTGTTTGTGTATGAGAAATCGGTTGGAAACTTTGCTCATGTCAGCAAAAAAATGGTTCAAATGGCTCTGAGCACTATGGGACTCAACTGCTGTGGTCATCAGTCCCCTAGAACTTAGAACTACTTCAACCTAACTAACCTAAGGACATCACACACATCCATGCCCGAGGCAGGATTCGATCATGTCAGCAAGTTGTAGGTGTCGCCACTGGCGCCAACCTTGTGCGAATACTCTGAAAAGCTAATAATTTGCATACCACAGCATCTTCTTCCTGTCGGTTAAATTTCGCGTCTGTAGCACGTCATTTTTGTGGTGTAGCAATTTTAATGGCCAGTAGTGTAGATACAAAGTTACCCGCCTGGTACGGACTTTAGACTGAACATTTACAGATAACGTTAAGGTTTCAGACCCCTCAAGATTTAAACCGATCTAAAACAAATTTAAATGTGCACTAGTTCGAAACATAAAAAGCTGATTCAACATTGCTCAAGACTTACAACAGATAAGGAATGACTTAAAGCTAAGGAACAACTCATGGAAACACGAGAGCACATTAAATAGCGCCTGCAGAATCGGAACAATACAGCTCAAAGACAAACTTAGCACTCCAGTCAGTGTCCCACTTAAGTAAAAATTCATGTAACCTGAGACTAACTCGGGATTCTAAGAGACCAACTGCCAGTACAACACTTCTTACACACACATAAACAGAAATCACTAAGCAAATCAACAAGGTTACAATCGCGGCTTCAAATATGTTACGGTAGTTGCAAGAAAAGCATATCTTTCAAACTCCACAGGTGAGATCTACTGTGGGAATAAACACAATAAGCACTATAATACCTTTAGTACTCCATAAGCCGTCATTCCAAGCACTATTCCGTCCGCCAACATCCATACTGCACACGGGAAGAACATTACAGAAGGCAAATTGCTTGTGCACTCTCTCCCCAAAACCCAGAAATCAGCCTTGGTGTATGCTATCGTGCATACGGCTCCGAATACAGTAAGAGGCGCCAACGGCCACCTTGTCAACAATCTGAGCCCTCAGTCCGTACCTGCTGCCACCTCGTACCAACAGCAACTCGCCAACCGCGGCACGGTTCCCGCCTTTCCCTCGCTCGCAAGCAGCGATAATCAAAGCGAATCATTGTGGCACTGGCGCTTCCTTCCGGGAAGCCAGTCACACAGAGGATCCAAAGATAGCACAAAGATGCGACGGCTCAACTACCACGCCATGTCCAATTTTTTCTGTCGCTCTCTTCTTCGGTTTGTAGAAATCAAACGAAGAACACGTTTGGCGACTCTGTCTGTGGTGGGCCGCTTGAATTTGCACGCACTACGGCCTGATTGACTAACTTGAGCGCTAATTAAATCGGAAATGCGCAACGTATCGAATTTTTTTCTTAACCATTATTTGTCAGCGCAACCTACCCTGCAACAGCCTTATGAGTTTTTCAGGTTGTTTCTGTCCACCCTGAATATTGGATATAACCGATCATTGGCTTAGCTATGCTTATCTTCCTGAACTGTAATCATTTCATGCACCATTTGACGGTGTCGAACTCTTTTTCAATTTTTTTCTTAGTCTTGCCTCCGTTATGAAGCACAGCTTCACAACTCCCTCTCGGGTGCCTTTACCTTTTCGAACTAGGTGTGATAGTGTGGCGTGCCATTTCTTTCCATAGCGGGACCCTTTGGTTGTCTTTCGCGGCACCCTTACAGCACAGCGGTACGTCGACTGTATTTGACGCTCCATTTTGTTACCCTTTATAGGCATCCATCTTTGGCTTACATTTCAGCAAGATAATGTCCGGCCGCACACCTTGAGAGTTTCTCCTACCTGTTTTCGTGCTTGCCAAACCTTACCTTGACAAGCGCTGTCGTCGGATCTAGACCACAATTGAGAACGCTAGGAGCATTATGGGCAAGGTCCTCCATCCAGCTCGGGAATTTGACAACCTAATGCGCCGGTCGGACAGAATTTGGCACGGTATCCCCGAGGAGGACATTCAGCAGCTCTGTCAATCAATGCCAAGGCGAATAACTGCTCGCACAAGGGCCAGAGGTGGACTAACGCCTGTTTCACTTGCTCAGTTTGTAAAGCTGTTTCTCTTGAATAAATCATCGTATTTTTCTTAACTTGTAATCATTAATTAGTCTGTACATGTACATCACATATACTGATTTGAGACCCATTTTTCCCCTGCCGCTTGGCTCACGTATAGCCTCAACACATATGTTGTACTCATTCGTCCTCCTCCCTTTCTGTGTCTACATCTCTCTGTCCACCTGGGGTGCAAAGCTAGCTCGCCTCCACGTGGTGCACCCCGGGTAACGCTAAATGAGCTAGCACATAATGGCAGTCAGACAAACCGTGAAAGGTTCTCCTGACTATGCAAGAAGACACAAAAAACGTCCTCCTAAGGATATGCCAACAAGGAAACTTGGACCTACGGTCCGAATTTGCCATCTCAACATAGAGAGCATAAGTTATTCTAAGTGCCAATACTTATCAAAACTACTGAAGAAAGACAACATTGATCTGATCGCCATTCAGGAAACACATTGTAGTACTGAAGTACAACTGCGGAAAAGGGGCAAAATACCCGGATTTGAATTACTTGGTGCCACTTACCACCATACCCATGGTGTTGCAACCTACATCAGACATGATATAGAAAATGCCTCCCTTATCTCCACGTCGTCAGGTGATGGAATCCATAATGTCACAGTAAAAATTGGGAGCGTAACCGTTACAAATATTTATAAACCTCCAACCACTCCATGGCCAAGATCAGTAATTCAGGCTCAACCTCACCCAGCAATCTATCTGGGAGATTCAATAGCCACCACGAACAGTGGAAATATAAGGAGTGTGATGCTAATGGTGAAACCTTGGTGAAATGGGCTGAAAATGAAAATCTTAACCTTATCTTTGATGCGAAAGACCGTTACACATTCAGATCAGCTGCCTGGGAGCAGGAATACAACCCGGATCTATGTTTCACCTCAACTGACGGAAATAACCAACCACTACCAGCTACCCGTAAAGTCCTGTGCGACTTTCCTCATAGCCAGCACCGACCAGTCATTATTGAAATTGGCAGCCAAATCCCACTGGTGACTTCCATGCCTTGCCCCAGATGGAATTTCAAGAACGCAAATTGGGAAAAGTACTCTCGAGACCTTGATAAATGTCTAGGATGGATACCACCTACCCATAAAAACTATAGAAGATTCATCGGAGCAGTAATAAGCACTGCCAAGAAGCACATCCCTAGGGGATACCGACGAGAGTATGTCCCAGGGTGGTCCAAAAACAGTGACGAGCTCTACCAGCGCTTCCTCAAGACGGGCGACAAAGAACTGGCCGATGACCGTCTCCACAGTCTTGATACTGCAAGACAACGTAAATGGATAGAAGCAATGGAGAGCCTGAATTTCCAGACTTCAAGCCGACAAGCATGGACCCTGTTAAGGAAATTAGGAAGTGGAGCACCTATTCAAAGACAGACAGCAAACGTCTCCCCAAACACCATGGCATCTCATATAGTGGCCACGTCCAGAGCCCCTAGTGACAGAGCACACACGATCAAGATAAAACGAGAACTCAGGAATCTGAGGAATAAGGCGACAGAAACTGAATACGCTCTCCCTTTCTCACTCGAAGAAATAGAAACAGCACTCAAAGAGGTCAAGCCAGGGAAAGCACCAGGACTCGACAGCATTAACCCAGAACTCCTGATACACTGCGGTAAATACACAAAACTCTGGCTGGCGAGATTCTTCACCGACATCATCCAAACCGGTAATGTGCCTAGTGACCTCAAAAGATCGAAAATAATAGCCATCTTAAAACCAGGGAAACCAACAAACTCACCGAAGAGCTACAGGCCCATAGCACTACTGCCAGTAATATATAAATTGTTAGAAAGGCTCATCTACAATAGAATCTGCCAGAAAATACTCAATGCTATACCAATCGAACAAGCAGGTTTCAGACCAAACCGCAGCTGTGTCGATCAAGTTCTCTCACTCACGACGTACATTGAAGCTGGGTTCCAAAGAAACCTTAAAACCTCTGCAGCATTCATAGACCTGTCAGCTGCCTACGACACAGTCTGGAGAGAAGGCACGATTTATAAGTTCCTCCGCATAATCCCATGTAAACTAACAGCTCGCCTACTAAACAACATGCTGAATGACAGAACGATCCAAGTCACCATGGGTTCAGATATTAGTTCACCGAGGAAATTAAAAAATGGCCTACCTCAAGGATCGGTGCTTGCACCACTCCTCTTCAATCTCTACATTGCAGACATACCGGAAACAAGATCAAAGAAGTTTGGCTACGCCGATGACTGGGTCCTTGCAACGAGAAGTCAGTCATTTGAAGGGGCAGAGGAGACCCTAACAGCTGACTTGGAGAAGATGGGAGAATATTTCCGAAAATGGCACCTGCAACCTAACGCCAATAAAACAGAAGTATCATGTTTTCACCTAAACAATAAAGCGGCTAAGAGGGAGCTCAGAATAAAATTCGAGACCACATGGCTTACCCACAATAAAACTCCAAAGTACCTAGGTGTGACCCTCGATAGAACACTCTCTTTCAAAGACCACCTAATGAAAACAGCAGAGAAACTAAAAACAAGGAATAACATTATACAGAAGCTCTGTGGAACGACATGGGGAGCGGCAGCTACTACGTTACGGACATCAGCCTTAAGTCTCGTCTTCTCAGCTGCCGAATATTGTGCGCCGGTATGGCTAAACAGCCCCCACACCCATAGAATCGATGCACAGCTCAATAACACAATGAGAATGATCGCTGGTGTAATAAAGACTACACCCGTGGAATGGCTCCCAGTACTAAGCCACATACCACCCCCTAACCTACGCCGCACAAACGCTCTTATAAGAGAGTACAAAAAGATAATGAGCAATCGGAATCTACCCATCCATGAGAATATTGAAGATGCCACCCAAAGCCGCCTCCGCTCCAGAAGGTCACCCATCAGAACCGCAATAGCCACATCTGCAACAGAGGAAGAATTCAACATAACCAGCGCCTGGCACCAAGAATGGTCCTTAAAGAACATCAGCAAACTTCCATGTATCTCCCAGAAGCCTTCAGGTTTTGACTTACCACGCAAAACCTGGGCAACTTTAAACAGAATTAGAACTAAACATGGCAGATGCGCCTATTCCCTCTACCAGTGGGGCATGACAGAATCGCCGCTATGTCAATGTGGAGAAAATCAAACTATCCAGCACATAATAGAAGACTGCCCCAGGACAGCCTATGATGGGACCCCAGAAGATTTCCTGATGGCGACTCCAGAATCAATAGCATATATTAACTCATTAGATGTTTGTTTGTAATTACTTCCAAACTACTATAACTTTGTATAACTACTGTAACATGTGTATTATGTGTAATTTTGTATAATTTTGTATAATTCTGTATAACTATTGTAATAACTGTAAGAATATCTAATGCCAAATTATTACAATTTTGCATATTGATTGTAATAACAATTGTGTCTAAATGCCATACGCTAAATAAATCTGTCCACCTAATCCTCCCACCTCTATCTAGCCATCTCCTCCTACCCTGAATCTTCATCAACTCCTCCCCTCTCTCTCCATCTCCTCGTCCCCCTCACTCTGTGTCTATTTCCTCCACCTCCTTTCTCTCTGGCCAGTTCCTTCTGTACCCCTCTCCTTTTCTATCTCTTTCTTCTCCCCTCACCCTATCCATCTCCTTCTGTTCCCCCTCTCCCTCTCCACCTCCTCCCCACCACCTCTCTGTCTATCCTCTCTTTCCGTCTCTCTCTGTTCATAGCCTCTTGCCTGCCTCTATCACCAGCCACACCTTTCTGCCCCTGCCTGCATCCTTTCCCTCTTGTATCCATCTCACGCTGCCCTTAGACATATCCACCAGTACACTTAGCCCCTGCTAAATGAGTCAGTGAACCAGGTTGATACCACCCCACAATTCGCCTATTATGTGTGACATCTACACGTGATTGAAGAACGTTTTCTGGTTCTTTATATAGGCTGTCCTCCAAAGCAGGCCGATACTATTCTCACACAACGATTTGTGCAGGATAGCCTTATGGCAGGGGCTACATAAACACGTCTTTGCCTGCGTATCCGCTCCCATTGGAGCTAGGATGTTATAAATATCTCACGCTGATACTCGTGAAGTCTTCTGCTTGTATGCGAGATTTGACTGGTATCGATCCAGCAGTTTGGGATGAGATCCATTAGATGCATATGTACAAACATACATGCATACATTCATATGTAGATATTTTGTGACTTTATGGTTGCTCTGATGGCAGACAATAGATACAAAGTAGATTATGATGTATAGGATAATTTCTTGTAGATTTTGAAGTTTCGGTTGCTATAAATCTTTAATTTTCACGAAGATGGCATTTTTCGTTACAAACGATTCTTATGTGCTCAATCTGTACGGCTTTCGCGCACGTTCACTCCTAAAAACACCAGAGAATTAATCTTAAGCATTAGAGAAAGGCAATGCTAGCCAACCAAACTTAACTTTATAGCCTGCCCCAAACTGTAAAGTTGGTTATGAAAAGTAGGGCCTTCCGTGCTGTCGAACATTTTCTCCGAAACCTGGGCTGTTGAATTACGCCCACAACAAGTGCTTCCTCTCATACAGACCCGAGTTAATCTGCAGTCTACATGTTTCTCCGTGGGTAGTACTGTCAGTCCAAACCACACGATCCTACAGTTTACTTGCAATGTGGAGATAACATCCTGAGGTCGTTAAAATGTTGCCGTTAATCGAGAAATCAGTCTACAGTTTCTCTCTAGCTGCGACAGTCTGACCGGAAATTGCGATGGACTCTCCTATCTTCAGTCACAGCTGGACCACTGACTCCCCCACGCATCCGCTACGGTAACTGCTTCGTTTCCATCACTGCACCGTACCTGTCTCGCTCGCCCTCAGTTACGTGGTCTATTTCACCCCTTTGTTGCGTGTTCTTTAATACAGGGTGTTTAAAAAATGACCGGTATATTTGAAACGGCAATAAAAACTAAACGAGCAGCGATAAAAATACACCGTTTGTTGCAATATGCTTGGGACAACAGTACATTTTCAGGCAGACAAACTTTCGAAATTACAGTAGTTACAATTTTCAACAACAGATGGCGCTGCGGTCTGGGAAACTCTATAGTACGATTTTTTCCACATATCCACCATGCGTAGCAATAATATGGCGTAGTCTCTGAATGAAATTACCCGAAACCTTTGACAACGTGTCTGGCGGAATGGCTTCACATGCAGATGAGATGTACTGCTTCAGCTGTTCAATTGTTTCTGGATTCTGGCGGTACACCTGGTCTTTCAAGTGTCCCCACAGAAAGAAGTCACAGGGGTTCATGTCTGGCGGATAGGGAGGCCAATCCACGCCGCCTCCTGTATGTTTCGGATAGCCCAAAGCAATCACACGATCATCGAAATATTCATTCAGGAAATTAAAGACGTCGGCCGTGCGATGTGGCCGGGCACCATCTTGCATAAACTACGAGGTGTTCGCAGTGTCGTCTAAGGCAGTTTGTACCGCCACAAATTCACGAAGAATGTCCAGATAGCGTGATGCAGTAATCGTTTCGGATCTGAAAAATGGGCCAATGATTCCTTTGGAAGAAATGGCGGCCCAGACCAGTACTTTTTGAGGATGCAGGGACGATGGGACTGCAACATGGGGCTTTTCGGTTCCCCATATGCGCTAGTTCTGTTTATTGACGAAGCCGTCCAGGTAAAAATAAGCTTCGTCAGTAAACCAAATGCTGCCCACATGCATATCGCCGTCATCAATCCTGTGCACTATATCGTTAGCGAATGTCGCTCGTGCAGCAATGGTAGCGGCGCTGAGGGGTTGCCGCGTTTGAATTTTGTATGGATAGAGGTGTAAACTCGGGCGCATGAGACGATACGTGGACGTTGGCGTCATTTGGACCGCAGCTGCAACACGGCGAACGGAAACCTGAGGCCGCTGTTGGATCACCTGCTGCACTAGCTGCGCGTTGCCCTCTGTGGTTGCCGTACGCGGTCGCCCTACCTTTCCAGCACGTTCATCCGTCACGTTCCCAGTCCGTTGAAATTTTTCAAACAGATCCTTTATTGTATCGCTTTTCGGTCCTTTGGTTACATTAAACCTCCGTTGAAAACTTCGTCTTGTTGCAACAAACTATGTTCTAGGCGGTGGAATTCCAACACCAGAAAAATCCTCTGTTGTAAGGAATAAACCATGTTGTCCACACTTGCACGTTGTGAACAGCACACGCTTACAGCAGAAAGACGACGTACAGAATGGCGCACCCACAGACGGCGTTGTCTTCTATATCTTTCACATCACTTGCAGCGCCATCTGTTGTTGAAAATTGTAACTACTGTAATTTCGAAAGTTTGTCTGCCTGAAAATGTACTGTTGTCCCAAGCATATTGCAACAAACGGTGTATTTCTATCGCTGCTCGTTTAGTTTTTATTGCCGTTTCAAATATACTGGTCATTTTTGAAACACCCTGTAGTTTATGTATACATGTTTTGTCGAACTGTCCAGCCGTTGTCTCTCGGTCCTGTAATCTCTGCCTTGCGTCAAGGTGCCTTTGCCACCAATTCCAGTGACGTTTTATCGTGTTTGAAATCCATAAATCCATTATTGGTGTAACTGTGATCCTTCCTTTATTCAGGTTATACTTGTTTAAAAAAAGTCTGTAGCCATTGTCAGCAATAATGTTGTGGTACCCCGTTCTGTTCGTACTCAACCAACTCTTCAGATCTACTCCCGTCTCATCAAGCAGCCAAGGTCGAATTACGCCTCCAGTAAGAAATGATTTCGATGCCTTATGCTCCGTCAGGACAGGGAGGAGCGTATTAGTATTTGTTTCCTAGTTATATGGCAGGAAAAATGGTTCCAACTTTTCACAAACACGTAGCATTTCTGTAGGCCATGGACGACTGCGGGTTCCCTCTTGCAAATTGCCCCTGAGTGTTCAGAACAGTTCCGCTCTCCATCAGTATCACAGAAGTTTCCAGGTCGTTATGTGTATCTACAGGCCTGCCAACTACGACTCGAGTAGCGCTAAGCACAGAGCGGCAGTCTGCAGACTAGACTGGCCCCGCTATTGTCTTTGGCTGTCCGGCAGGTAGCGGCAGCGCTCCCTCCTGCGCCCGCGGCCAGTAGGACGTGCCGAGCCACCTGTCCAAACATCGCGCGAGCCGCCTGCGCAATCAGGACACGCCCTGCAGCCGCGCCTCACAAATCACACGAGGCGCACACTCCAGACAGCGGCGCGCGCACTCGCCGACCCCGGCGGCAGCGTATGCCCGCGTGTGTGTGTGCGCGCACACCCACCCTCTGCCCTTTGCAGAGCCTAATTGTTGTACAAACTGTTTGCAGAGTATTAGTTGGGGCACGGGCGCTCGGCGCCGCATCAGTTGCAGCGGGCAACAGAGAACAGAGAGCAGGCAGCAGGTAGGGCCGCCGCCCTTCACAAACAGCTGGCGCTCCGGCAGCGACCACGGAGGGCACTTTGCACCGCTGTTGGGAGATGCCTCTGCCGACTCCTATCACTGTTCTGTTGACTTGTTGTCACCTGCCGATGCAGCTAGGCAGGCTGTTGCGCAATTACAGGCGGACACATTGGCAGCTTCCTCAGCGTAGTTAAAACACGAACCTCAAAACCAACTGACGTGATCATCGTTTGGTTTTTCAAGGTGTAACTAAAGCCATGATGACAGACCAAATTATGGGAGTTCAAGTCTGCTTATTAATGTGAATTTACAAGGATTATATAGGGTGTCCCAAGAGGAATGGTCAATATTCACATACATGACAGGAACGATCATTCGAAGCAAAAAATGTGTAGTAAATGTAGCCTCTCAATTGCACACCTTAAGAGCTATGAGCACTTCTTCACCTTCTATATCTACATCTACATCGATACTCCGCAAATCACCTGACGGTGTGTGGCGGAGGGCACCTTGAGTAACTCTATCGGTTCTTCCTTCTATTCCAGTCTCGTATTGTTCGTGGAAAGAAGGATCGTCGGTATACCTCTGTGTGGGCTCTAATCTCTCTGATTTTATCCTCATGGTCTGTTCGCGAGATATACGTAGGAGGGAGCAATATACTGCTTGACTCCTCGGTGAAGGTATGTTCTCGAAACTTCAACAAAAGGCCGTACCGAGCTACTGAGCGTCTCTCCTGCAGAGTCTTCCACTGGAGTTTATCTATCATCTCCGTAACGCTTGCGCGATTACTAAATGATCCTGTAACGAAGCGCGCTGCTCTCCGTTGGATCTTCTCTATCTCTTCTATCAACCATATCTGGTACGGATCCCACACTGCTGAGCAGTATTCAAGCAGTGGGCGAACAAGCGTACTGTAACCTACTTCCTTTGTTTTCGGGTTGCATTTCCTTAGGATTCTTCCAATGAATCTCAGTCTGGCATCTGCTTTACCGACGATCAACTTTATATGATCGTTCCACTTTAAATCACTCCTAATGCGTACTCCCAGATAATTTATGGACTGAACTGCTTCCAGTTGCTGACCTGCTATATTGTAGCTAAATGATATGGGATCTTTCTTTGTATGTATTCGCAGCACATTACACTTGTCTAGATTGAGATTCCATTGCCATTCCCTGCACCATGCGTCAATTCGCTGCAGATCCTCCTGCATTTCACTACAATTTTCCATTGTTACAACCTCTCGATATACCACAGCATCATCAGCAAAAAGCCTCAGTGAACTTCCGATGTCATCCACAAGGTCATTTATGTATATTGTGAATAGCAACGGTCCTACGACACTCCCCTGCGGCACACCTGAAATCACTCTTACTTCGGAAGACTTCTCTCCATTGAGAATACTTTGAAACAAATCTCTTCTAGTGCAAGGTCTTTGCTTCCCATATTTTGGGAGAAGGCAGTATGGACCACAGTAAGAAAAGTTGTCTGTGGCTCTAAAATACGTACCTTAGGACGTATGAGCACTTGTTCAGAAGAAGAGATGTTTTATACAATAGCAAAGTTGAACAGCTACTCATAGCTCTTGAGGTATATAATTTAGAGACCATGTTTACTGAATTTTTTCTTCTTTTGGTCCTTACTAGCACCACTCAAAATGTGCAAAGCAAAGAGTTTGCAGTAAAAGAGGTTTGTTTCACAGTATCGAAGGTGAAGAAGTACTCATAGCACTTCTGGTATGCATTTTGGAGCCCTTGTTTACTAGACATTTTTGCTTCGAATTATCTCTCCTGTCATATCATTGAACATTGACCATTCCTCCTTGGGCATCCTGTAATTTAACGGCATTATGGCACCACAACAGTGTAGCCGTCAACATTGCTGCCATGTGGCTGCAATGCAGTGTAATGTCATAGAATGACGGGGCAATACTGCTGACGAATCAGGCTATATCAGACAGCTACCGACAATCTGCGAGATGTTGCATATGTTGTCCACCAAGTGTGGAGAGCATTTCGTACTGCAGAGCAGTATCAGTCTCTGTCCTTGTCTCTAATTAATTCTCTATCACTCTCAGGCTTGCTTTCTCTTTCTCATTCCAACGAAGCTGCAGTGCCACGCCACGTAATCTGAGCGACGAAGCCATATTGTTTCGTTTCGTTTCGAAAGATAGTGCTCATACGTAAAGGCGCTCGATTTCTTTGTTGTCTGCATGAATGTAGAAGTGGGCAAACGAGACAATCATGAATTTCATAAATGGGATAAGTACGTCTATGAACAATAGCTATCAAATATTAAAAAGGGCATTCTCACTGCTAGCGTCGTTGTAGAAGACCTGCAGTAGTTAGCTGTTATTTTATTCTAAACGCCTTTCGTAGCTTCACCACTTCTGTTTCCGCTTTCATTGGATATTACCCGTCTTTTCTGTAAGTTGCCCCTATTTTTCTCTGAATTTCTATCATCTTGAAGTATTTTACACTGTCGAACGCTTTTTGTAGGTCGACTAATCCTTTGAAAGTGTCTCGATTTATCGTCAGTCTGACTTTTTTATCAAGCACTACGTCAGAAGAACTGCCTCTCCTGTTTCCGTATGCCAAACTGATCTTCGTCCGACAGCTCCAATATTTTTATTTTCCATTCTTCTACATATATTCTTATCAGAGACTTCAACGCATGAGCTGTTAAGCTGACTGTTCGATAGTTCTTGCATTTATCTGCCCTTGTTGTCTTCAGGATTGGGTGAATGATATTGTTTAGAATCTCTCATGTAATGACTCCACTCTCATACATTTTACACACCAACATGAATAGTCGCTTAGCTCCCACTTTCAATATCGGTATTCTAAATTCCATAGGAATGTTACTTATCGATTCTGCCATAATTAAATGTAAGTCTTCCAATGCTCTGTCAATTTCTGACTGTAATACCGTACCTCCTATGTCTCCCACATAGCCTCACATTTCTTCATCTTTCACTTCATCAGGCAAGTGCTGTCGCTCGTAGAGAGCTCCAGTGTACTCTTTCCACCTGTCTGTTCTCTCCCCTATGTATAACAATGGAATTCCCGCCAAACTTTTAATGTTGTTCGCCCTTGCTTTTAATTTCAACGAAGCTTATTTTGATTTTCCTGTATGCTGGCTCAGTTCTTTCGTCGACCTTTCTTCACAATTTTTCTTCAGCCATTTCATATTGGCTTCCCCACACTCGCTGTTTATTTCCTTTCTAGCAAGTAAAGGTACCCGCGGGATGCAAAAAAAAAAAAAAAAAAAAAAGGTTCAATTGGCTCTGAGCACCATGGGACTCATGGGACTCAACTGCTGAGGTCATTAGTCCCCTAGAACTTAGAGCTAGTTAAACCTAACTAACCTTAGGACATCACAAACATCCATGCCCGAGGCAGGATTCGAACCTGCGACCGTAGCGGTCTTGCGGTTCCAGACTGCAGCGCCTTTAACCGCACGGCCACTTCGGCCGGCTCCGCGGGATGCACTCCGATTTTGTTCAGCTTTGAATATGTTGTAGTGTAGAGCAAAATAAGAGACACATACATTTTTTATACGTCCGCGTAAGACCCTTAACGAGGTGCAACACCTCGTTGGAAAGAAGTAGTTTAAAGTTTCTGAATAATACTCTCAAAACGGTAACAGGTAAGTAAAAAAACTTCGAACAATAGTTCTGTCGTCTTTAATGTACGCTACTACTGTTCTCCCAAATTTATCGAAAAAGTAATTTTTTTCGAAATCCCTTCTGTCCTACTGTTTTGTTTTTCGTTTCGATATCTGACTAACAGCAAAACGTATAACATCGTTAACACCACATTCAATCGCATATGATGAAGTAGTATTCCAAAGACGCATTTGTCAAAAATAAGGTAGAAAGACGTCTATATAGCTGTATGCGCACCTTTTTGTGTCCTTCCAGTGCCAATTAGCATGTTGGTTTTTTTATAAGTCTTTCCCAGAAAACTATGTTGTAAATGTGTGTTATATACTGTTTTACACATATTTTCTTTTTAATTTTATGACATATAAAGTATATTGTGTTGTATTTGTGTCTTCTCTTTAAGTTTGCGTTTTTTTTTTAATTTTCAAGTTATATTGTTATATTTGAAACTTTTATAACATTATCGTAAATCTGTACATTAATGAGAAAGACACAGAACTTTTCGAGTCAAAAAAATGCTGAATGCAGTTTGTTGCAAAGATATTTCTAGCTTATTCTGACAAATGCATGTTTTGGAATTTGGTATTAACGATGCTTTACGTTTTGCTGTTAGTCGAACTCGAAATGAAAAACAAAATATTTGAGGAGAGAGGGTTTCGAAAAAAAACGACTTTTTCGACAAATCTGGATGCACCTTTGTAACGTACACTAAAAACCATAGAACTATTATTTGAATTTTTTTCATTTGTTCAAAATGGTTCAAATGGCTCTGAGCACTATGGGACTCAACATCTGTGGTCATAAGTCCCCTAGAACTCAGAACTAATTAAACCTAACTAACCTAAGGACATCACATACATCCATGCCCGAGGCAGGATTCGAACCTGCGACCGTAGGAGTCGCGCGGTTCCTGACTGAGCGCCTAGAACCGCTAGACCACCGCGGCCGGCTGTTTCATTTGTGTTACCGTTTTAATATTCAGAAATATTAAACTCATGTATGAAAACATTTGTCTCCTATTTCACTCTATATTACAACATATTCAAAGCCTATCAAATTCGAAGTATATCCCTTGGGTAGGTCTACTTGTGAGTGATTTACGAATAGAACTATATTGATCCATTCCTTACTCTCTCCGGAAATCTTTGTACCTCCTTATTTCGTCGATCAGTTGCAGTGTTTCCTTTGTTACCCAACATTTCTTTCTTTGTAGTTATAATTGTTTGTCAAATTTCTGTGATTGCTGTTTTCAGAGATGTCCGTTTCTCTCCATTTGAACTCTGAACTGCCTCCTGTGGTATTCCTCGCCGTAATATGAACAGACTTCAGGATCTAACGCCATATTATTACTCTGTACTTTAGCATCCCGTTTCTGTCAATCTTATAGTAGTGTGGAAAACTTAAGAACGAAAGGAACTTGCCACTGCCAAGTAACATAGTCGATGAAACTTGGGCCGTAAATAGAAAGAACTGGTACAGCGTATATGCAACATCTCGCCATATGATGATATGTACTGCACCCAAGAGCATTGTCGAATTTCTCCGTTATTGTGACACTAGATTCCTGCCCATGTTCGTCTTTTCAGGGGTGTATTCGACCTTGAATTCATTTTTATGGATGACAACCATTGAAGTACGCTGGTTCCAGAGCTCTTGGAAAGAGAAGATATTCGGTGAACTGACTGCCTTGCCAGGCCCCCATCCCCCCTTCCCCACCACCCCAAACCCAGACTTTTAATCCCGTCGAGCAAGTGTGGGATGGGTTGGAGAGACATACTGCAGCATGTCCACCTCTGCCGGCCGCTGTGGCCGAGAGGTTCTAGGCGCTTCAGTCCGGAACCACGCGGCTGCTACCGTAGGTTCGAATCCTGCCTCGGGCATGGATGTTACGTTTAAGTAGTTCTAAGTCTAGGGGACTGATAACCTCAGATGTTAAGTCCCATAATGCTTAGAGCCTTTTGAACCATTTTGTCTACCTCTACTAACGACCATCCAGCAGCTGTCAACCACGCTGGTGGAGGAATGGAATGCCCTACCACAACAAACCTTTACCAACCTTGTGGCCGGTAAGGTGCCGGCCGCGGTGGTCTAGCGGTTCTGGCGCTGCAGTCCGGAACCGCGGGACTGCTACGGTCGCAGGTTCGAATCCTGCCTCGGGCATGGGTGTGTGTGGTGTTGTTAGGTTTAAGTAGTTCTAAGTTCTAGGGGACTTATGACCTAAGATGTTGAGTCCCATAGTGCTCAGAGCCATTTGAACCATTTTTGAGCCAGTAAGGTAGCACGTGGAACTTCTGTGTAGCTATTGTCTTTGAATAAGAGTTGCATTTCTGTTAGCCTCATTCAGTATTTCTTTCAGATACCTTCCGTACTGAAGTGTAGTGGTTCTTTCAATGTATGGTCCAAGTTTCGTAGAGCTACATCTGTTGGCAGTGTTATGTCGTGCGAAAGTCAATGTCGTTCTTAAGTCTTGTGTACACCTCATCATATTTCTAAACTGTGATCCGAGTCTGGTGCACAGACTGAGACGCCCTACTAAACCCGCAGGACAGAGCAGGTAGTTTAAGTTGTGGAAAGGGGCCAAAATAAGCGGCTGTCGGCTACACTCGAACAAAAAACCTTTTATTTGATCAAACATTACAAGAGCAAAGAACAATTTTAAAAAAAACATAGCTTTAGTTTGGAACTCAATTAGCGACTGAATGCGCCGTACATCTCATGCCTTAGGGGCAAGACCTCTTTAATTTAAAAATGGCTGAAAGCCAATAACTTAAAGCTCAACCAAAATCAGAAATTTAAAAGGCAAAACCTTATCTTGAAACAGTTCCTTAATTAGGCTGAAGGCCCAAAGAATCTGACACTTCAAGAGCACAAAATCGGCTGATGGCCCAAATCTTAAGACTCAATAACATTAACTTTAAAAATGCCAAAGGCTTTACTTAAAACAGTTCTTAAATTAGGCTGAAGACAAACCATCTGGCGCCTTAAGAACAAAACTATTTTAATCTAAAAATTGTCTAGAAGCCATACAAGTACAAACAACAAGAACAAAGAAGAAAAGGCAGTACACCCAAGGGCGCTCAGACGTTCCGAGGGTCGGCCTGGAAATCAAACACTAATGCTCGCTTAGGTGACACAGGCAGTCTGCCCAACTATTGTCGATCCGATGACAACCCAACCAGCAGACAGTCAATGGACCCACCGACAAGATAACCTTCGCTTCACCCGACCAGCACACAACTGGGAGTTCAGTGGAACAACGTAGACGGTATTGGCGCCCACAACCAATCATACATGGAGCTGTCAAACTACACACCGTGCTGGACAGCGACAACATGATGAGGAAAATACACTGACTGAATTTACGTCAATGGCCAGGGCAGGTAACTGGAAAGTTAACGGCCACAAGGCAGAAGATTCCGCTGGTACACTTCAATTCAAATAACCAAGTACAGGTAAACTCCACCGGAGGGTGGCTAATATTTGCCAACTTGAAAATATACATTGTTGCTCGCAGGAATATTCCAACAGTCGGCAACGAACTCCAAACGACAGAATGTGAACAGTCGTGAATTGCTGGTAGATTAAGTCAAAACTCAACTTTCATGTCCAGGATCGGAGAGCCACGAACCGTGTAGCAATGGGAACAGCACCACATACTCCGACACTGCATAGAGGCCGCCAGCGGGCCCAGCCAAACTAGGCACCGCGGAGATATCCTCGCTGCTTCACGTGAACCGACCAACTGCTAGACCCGGAAACGGGGAAAGGACCAAATATACGTCGGCCGATGAGACGACCAACAAAACGACCAACCAACGGTCGTCCCGCTCCAATCTGCCTCCGTCGGACAGTTCATGTGTGTCGCCAGCGGTCGGCGAGCACTGGCTGTCGGCGCCTCACCGGCGCTCCCTCCCCGACTTCACTGCTGCTGCGTCCCGACTGACCGGCAAACATATGACCCGGAATTACTATCGGTCGCTCCAGATATGGTACGACAGTACACTTATGGATACGCGGTGCTGCTGCCGCTCACGGGCAAGTAAGGCAGGAAGTTAGTGACGCCAGTAAATGGAATAAGACAACGAGGCGGTAGTACCGTAATACACTCCTGGAAATTGAAATAAGAACACCGTGAATTCATTGTCCCAGGAAGGGGAAACTTTATTGACACATTCCTGGGGTCAGATACATCACATGATCACACTGACAGAACCACAGGCACATAGACACAGGCAACAGAGCATGCACGATGTCGGCACTAGTACAGTGTATATCCACGTTTCGCAGCAATGCAGGCTGCTATTCTCCCATGGAGACGATCGTAGAGATGCTGGATGTAGTCCTGTGGAACGGCTTGCCATGCCATTTCCACCTGGCGCCTCAGGTGGACCAGCGTTCGTGCTGGACGTGCAGACCGCGTGAGACGACGCTTCATCCAGTCCCAAACATGCTCAATGGGGGACAGATCCGGAGATCTTGCTGGCCAGGGTAGTTGACTTACACCTTCTAGAGCACGTTGGGTGGCACGGGATACATGCGGACGTGCATTGTCCTGTTGGAACAGCAAGTTCCCTTGCCGGTCTAGGAATGGTAGAACGATGGGTTCGATGACGGTTTGGATGTACCGTGCACTATTCAGTGTCCCCTCGACGATCACCAGTGGTGTACGGCCAGTGTAGGAGATCGCTCCCCACACCATGATGCCGGGTGTTGGCCCTGTGTGCCTCGGTCGTATGCAGTCCTGATTGTGGCGCTCACCTGCACGGCGCCAAACACGCATACGACCATCATTGGCACCAAGGCAGAAGCGACTCTCATCGCTGAAGACGACACGTCTCCATTCGTCCCTCCATTCACGCCTGTCGCGACACCACTGGAGGCGGGCTGCACGATGTTGGGGCGTGAGCGGAAGACGGCCTAACGGTGTGCGGGACCGTAGCCCAGCTTCGTGGAGACGGTTGCGAATGGTCCTCGCCGATACCCCAGGAGCAACAGTGTCCCTAATTTGCTGGGAAGTGGCGGTGCGGTCCCCTACGGCACTGCGTAGGATCCTACGGTCTTGGCGTGCATCCGTGCGTCGCTGCGGTCCGGTCTCAGGTCGACGGGCACGTGCACCTTCCGCCGACCACTGGCGACAACATCGATGTACTGTGGAGACCTCACGCCCCACGTGTTGAGCAATTCGGCGGTACGTCCACCCGGCCTCCCGCATGCCCACTATACGCCCTCGCTCAAAGTCCGTCAACTGCACATACGGTTCACGTCCACGCTGACGCGGCATGCTACCAGTGTTAACGACTGCGATGGAGCTCCGTATGCCACGGCAAACTGGCTGACACTGACGGCGGCGGTGCACAAATGCTGCGCAGCTAGCGCCATTCGACGGCCAACACCGCGGTTCCTGGTGTGTCCGCTGTGCCGTGCGTGTGATCATTGCTTGTACAGCCCTCTCGCAGTGTCCGGAGCAAGTATGGTGGGTCTGACACACCGGTGTCAATGTGTTCTTTTTTCCATTTCCATGAGTGTAGAAGATGACAAACAATCAAAGGCATGAACACGTGCCGTGTGCGCCTCACAGGCACTCTCCATCAAGATTGCTGTGCGGAAGGAGAGACCGTCGCTCACCTTGTATCAACATGTCATGCACGTGGCTACAAGGCTCCTATTGAAGATTGCCTGACAGTTACGGCTGAAGTGGAAAGCTATATAAAATATCTTGATATTCGCCTACTACTGTTGTCATTTGCGTTATAACATGCTGGAGACCTGCAGTGAAGTGTTAATGTGTAGTACTTTAGTAATCTTTGTATCCGTATATGTATAGCTGTACTTGCGATTCAAAATATCTTAATGTATACTATACGAGAAAAACAAAGAGCAGTCAAATGAAAAATAGACGGATGGAAAAAGTAAGTTTACCATGCATTATTTCAAAAGTAATTTCCGCATCCGCTATTATGTTCAAACGTGTGTAAAATCTTATGGCTAAGGTCATCAGTCCCTAAGCTTACACACTACTTTCCCTAAATTATCCTAAGGACAAACACACACACCCATGCTCGATGGTGGACTCTAACCTCCGCCGGAACCAGGCTATTATGTTTGTCTCACTGTGAGACAAGACTACTGGTACCTTCACAGAAAAAATCTTTGCTGTTGCCTACGGCACTATAATTGTACCCAGGAGTGCATCTCTGCCTCAGAAGCAAATCGACGACACTATCTTTATTCAGGTTCCGAGAATATGGAAATCACTTGCACAGAGATGGAGACTTTATGACGGATGTGTAAGGTCTTCCGAGCGAAACATCTGCAGCGGAGTCGAAAAAACGTCGGTGACATGTGGGCGGGCATTATCCTGCAACAGAATTCTGCCGTTTGAACTTGATGGCGAACTTCGGTCTTGCAGGCAAAGAAAAACGTCTTGTCCAGGGCGTGGCGCGCACGGCTTTGGATATTTTAGGTAGTGGTGATTTCATGTCCCTCCATTGTTGGCTGTGAAACTTCCTCTTCTGCTCAACATGGTGACACCATGTTTCATTTCCCGTGACAGTGCGGGACAGCTAACGATATTCTTCGTCGTGATACCGTTCCAGATGGTGCGGTGATGTCGAAATTCTGTTCAACTTACGCTCCTCCGCCAGGCTGTAGAGGACCCACCGCGCACCGATTTTGCGAAACTTCAGATGCTCTGTCTTGATGGCGTGAGCGACATGGCGCCTGACGCCAAACATGAGCCGCGCGGAGTGGCCGCCCGATTTGAGGTGCCATGTCACGGATCGCGCGGCCCCTACCGCCGAGGGTTCGAGTCCTCCCTCCGTGTGTGTAGTTCTTAGCACAAGTTAGTGTAAGTTAGTTTAAATAGTGAGTAAGTCTTGCCAATTCACACACATTTGAACATTCCATCGCCCGACGTCGGTAACTTCTGATGGCGGCATCAGTGCAGCATGACAGAAGGGTTAACGACATGAGGAAACTGTCCAGGCTGACTGCTCTCTTTAGCGACACCGGACCTTCCCGAAATTGTTTATTCCATGCAAACTCTTGTGCATGTGACACAATGATTCTTTCCGCAGTCAACAACTGCTCTACACCCCGCTGTTCCTCTTTTGCGGTCTCCGTTAGAAGCACGCACGACTCGCTGACCTTACATCGACTACGTCTGACAAACAAATGGCGTAAAGGTTAACGTATACGCTGTGCCTTCCTCACCTATGTACTTCTGTACATACATGCACTTTGTATATAATGTGCTTGGTTTTCATTTCATAAATAAACTAGATGCAGCGCCCAGAATTGCCCGGAATGTTTAATATCTGCCAAAGAAAGTGTTTGGCCCTGTGCCTCGTTGATACTCTTAGGAAATGTAAGCCGCATGGGCAGCTGCAATCGCTTTAAATGTGGTATCTGTTGTTTCAGTTCAGTTTTTACTGCTTCAATTAGAACTGTGTTTGAGCATGACTCGAACAGTTTACATCACAGTTCAAGAAATCTGGGGTTCTGTTCGATCTTTTGGTTGGCCTGCGATCTAGTGACTTGCTGTTGCTATATCCACTATCTGCCTTAACCATTGTCTGGCACTGTGGATTTTAATGATAAAAACAACTGTGAAAACGGACTAAAATATCTCCTAGGCTGTACGGCAACTAATCAGTAAATAAGAGGTTGAAATTATGTTTCTGTCAAATTCTCGCGCTTTTCCAGGCCCGCTATCTAGTGACGGCTGATGGTACTGTCTCCAAGATGGGTATTGCCGCTTTATTTTATTCTCGCAATAGGAATTAAAATCAATTCACCACCATATATTTCGCTGTTAGGCTTTTAATTTTCCCTAATTTTCTTCATTCTTTCATCTCTATGTATAAATCTCAAGTAAATCGGTCAAGAACTATTAGAAATTTTGGTAACAAACTTTCTCCTTTACATATTACATACATATATGTTTCAAGTCATTACGAATTCTTATGTAGACAGTGATCTTCTTCTTGTCTCGAACGGAAAGTGTGCCAAATTTCATAAAGACTGGAGTAAAACAGTAGATTTGTGTGAACTACAAACAAATAAACGAGCACTCTTCTTTATATACGAATAGATAAAATCAGAATCCCCACATGTCCACATTTTTTGCTAAATGAGATAAAGCCGGATTATGTATCTTTGAAGTTAGCGACATTAATTGTAATAGAAATACCTCATGTCCACTTAATGGTTTCCGTGATATCAGACGTTAAATTTTATCTTTTCTTCAGAAATGTCTAATTTCCAGTGACATGAAGCGTTTCTACACTTATCAAGTGGAAATCTAATTCTCTTTGATTTCTCAAAATGGTTCAAATGGCTCTGAGCACTAAGGGACTTAGCTTCTGAGATCATCAGTCCCCTAGAACTTAGAAATACTTAAACCTAACTAACCTAAGGACATCACACACATCCATGCCTGAGGCAGCATTCGAACCTGCGACCGTAGCGGTCGAGTGGTTCCAAACTGTAGCGCCTAGAACCGTTCGGCCTCCCAGACCGTCTTTGATTTCTCATTGCCGGTCGGTGTGGCCGTGCGGTTCTAGGCGCTTCAGTCTGGAACCGCGTGACCGCTACGGTCGCAGGTTCGAATCCTGCCTCGGGTATGGATGTGTGTGATGTCCTTAGGTTAGTTAAGTTTAAGTAGTTGTAAGTTCTAGGGGACTGATGACCACAGATGTTAAGTCCCATAGTGCTCAGAGCCATTTGAACCATTTTTTTTTAAATTTCTCATTAGTTTCCTTCGTCGTTTACTTTTTTTTTTTTTGTAAGGTTGTTGTACTTGACTCCTAAACAGTTGAAAGTCAATAATATACATAAACTTTACATGACTGTAGTGCAACGAGTACTCAGTTTTCATTACATTATTACACTTGTGGTGTCACCGCCAGACACCACACTTGCTAGGTGGTAGCTTAAATCGGCCGCGGTCCATTAGTGCATGTCGGACCCGCGTGTCGCCACTGTCAGGATCGCAGACCGAGCGCCACCACAAGGCAGGTCTCGAGAGACTTACTAGCACTCGCCTCAGTTGTACGACGACGTTGCTAGCGACTACACTGACGAAGCCTTTCTCTCATTTGCCGAGAGACAGTTAGAATAGCCTTCAGCTAAGTTAATGGCTACGACCTAGCAAGGCGTCATTAACCATTTGTAACGTTGCATGTACCTCAAGATAGAGTCTCACTTGTATCATCCAGAATGCTGTATACCAAAGGACAATATAAAAGTTAAGTGTTCTAGTAGCTACGTTCTTTTCTTTATCACATTCATTACGAATCCTGTTCCAGACTTAACGCCAGACGGCGTGAGTTGACGCGTGCCCTTTCGGCTACTTCACTGTGGACTGGCTGCCTTAACAGTCCACTACATTGGCGACGAGTCTCAAAAGGGACTTTAGCGTTCGTATTGTATTAATTTGCTTGTGTCATGGCTTCGCCACATTCTCCAGATGTACTGTCCGAATTTTATCGCTTGCAGAATCAGCAGACGCAGGCCTTGTTGGATGCCCTTGGACAGCTCGTCCAGGGTGAACGTGCACTGCAAACCGATGCGGCCGCCGCCGCTTCACCGCTACCGCAGCCACACCACGCAGTTGCAGCCCCGTTTCGTGGCTTTGATGCAGCCGTTGAGTCTTGGACAGAATGGTCCCGACAATTTGGATTTCATCTCGCCGCCTACAGAATTCAAGGTAATGAGTGGCAGCCGTTTTTGCTTTCGTGTGTAGGTGTGTCCACCTACCGTGTGATAGTGAAATTGTTTCCCCGACGCGACGTAGCAACTCTGTCCTACGACGAAATTTTGTCAGCTTTAGATGCCTATTTCAAGGAAACAGTCAATGTCGTTGCAAAGCGGTATACGTTCTTTCGTACAAAACGTACGGCCGGTCAGACTAATAGGGAGTGGGTTGCAACTTTGCAAGGACTTACTAGGGAGTGTGCATTTGAATGTGACTGTGGACTCCCTTATTCAGATACTGTGGTGCGTGATGCAATAGCACAGAACGATTCTGATGTTCGTATAAGGGAACAGATTTTGAAACTAGTAAATCCCTCCCTTCAGCAAGTGATAGACATATTAGATAGGCAAGACACTCTTGACTTTGCTCAGGAATCATTTGCAACTTCGCCAGCCGTGTGTCATATTAACCGGCCCGCCGGGCCCGCTGCACGAAACGCTAAACTGCCCTCGCGCACGTCCGCGCAGCCACGTGTCCCGCGCAAGCAAGCAAATGCAGTGAAATCAGGCCCGCAGTGTGCAACTAGACATTCGCGTGAGAATTGCCCGTCACGCCAAGCTATTTGCTTTTTCTGTAATAAGAAAGGGCATGTTCAAAGTGTTTGCCAGAAAAAGCTCAGATCAGACAATCACAACCATTCCAGGCCCTTTGCTTCGCGCCGGAATCGAACCAAGGACACTCAGGCTCGTGGACCTTCGCCCATGGACATTCATGTAGTTAATTCCACTCCGCCCAGTGTTCCTCTCGCTAACAGTGACTGTGTTCGTCCCACAAAAAGTGTGCGTCGACGTCGACGCAACTCCCGTCACGTCGCACGTGATTCTGTACCAGTGTCTGTTCACGTTGCACAAAACAGTCGCTCTTGTCGTCGGCAGGATAATAAACTTTTTGTAGATTTGGACTTTGCCGGACAAGTGATACCGTTCCAGCTCGATACCGGAGCTGCAGTTTCATTGCTCAATCACGACACGTACAAACAACTGGGCGCACCTCCATTGCGTGCCGCAAATGTTCAGCTCACGAGTTATTCCGGACAAGCTATCCCTGTGTTAGGACAGTGCACTCTTCTTGCTACATACAAGGAACAAACAAAACTTGTGTCATTTTACGTTCTTCGTTCTTCTACTGCAGTGAACCCGTTTGGTTTAGATTTATTTCAGTTGTTTAACTTGTCTATCGTCAATCAGGTCCTATCAGTGAATCAGGCTGTGCCTTCCGACAGTGTTTCTAGTCTATGTGAAGAATTTGCAGACATTTTTGCACCGGGCCTTGGTTGCGCTAAGAACTATGAAGCACATTGGGAACTGAAAGTCAACGCGCAACCGAAATTTTTCAGAGCGCGCAATGTTCCCCATGCATTGCGTGATGAGGTCGCCAGAACATTAAACGATTTCGAATCACAAGGTGTCATTGAACGTGTGCAGGCTTCTCTCTGGGCCTCACCCTTAGTTATTTTGAAAAAACCTTCCGGAAATTTGAGACTTTGCGTGGACTTCAAGGCAACTGTGAATCCACAACTTGTGACTGCTACTTTTCCTTTGCCCCGCCCGGAAGATCTTTTTGACAAACTGTGCCCGGGAACATATTTTTCCAACGTTTTGTGGTCCTGTCCTCCTCAGTTGCGCGTAATACTACGGTATATTGATAATTTTCACTTATGGACCGTCTGACAGTTTGCATTAAATCAAGCGCTCAGTGCATAGTGCTGTGGAATGCGGAAAAAACAGCAAATTGGCGCTCATAGGAAGAAGAACAACACCAAAAATGCAACAGGAGCGTAATATGTAAGAAACTGTCTACGCAACCTGTCACTGATGATGCCTTGCAGAAAATAAAGGCGAAACGCGTATGGCACTAAAATTGTGTTTTATTCAGTTGCTGTCAGACGGTCCATAAGTGAAAATTATCAATATACCGTAATATTTTTCCAAGTTGGACCTCGCAGATGCGTACTTGCAAATACTGGTGGACGAAGAATCCCAGCGCGTATTGGTGGTTAACACGCATCTTTGTTTGTACCGATTCAAAAGACTGCCGTTCGGGTGTGCATCCGCCCCTGCATTGTTTCAGCAATATTTACAAACTGTTTGTGCGTCGGTCCCTACTGCAGCAAACTATCTGGACGATATTGTGATCTCCAGCAAGACGCGGGGGTGGTGTGGGTGCCTATGTTCGCTCTGATCTGAGACCTACTATACTATGCACATCGGATGCAAAGTGCGAAGGAGAAGCAGAGTTCTTGTTTTTCGAAATAAATACATCAAATCAGAAACTGCTAATTGGAGTAATCTATAAACCTCCAAACGTCGGTGCTATGTCCTCCTTTCAGTCTGCCCTGTCCTCGCTCGTGACACTGTATGAACACATAATCATTATGGGCGACACAAACATCGACTTACAGTTAAAATCTCCCTCTGCAGAAAAACTAAGGAGACTGTTCCACTCCAATGATATGAGTTTAACACCGCTGGACCCAACTCATCACACGCCACACAGCCATACGCTCATAGATATAATGGCAACAAAGCGACCAGATAAAATAATTCGCGCCAATCAGACATCCGCTCCAGGACTCTCTGCTCATGACGTGATATTCTTAAATTACTCAGTGCATACTACCAAAGAAAAATCTCACCTGGTAACCTACAGAAACCTAAAAAATGTTAACCATGACGCTCTTCAAAAGGATTGCTCAGACATCCCTTGGTATGATATAAGCAATGAACCGACTTTAGACGGAAAAATTCGGGAATTATGTCGCAAAATCATTGCACTGTATGATAAACATGCTCCTCAACGCACTGTCAAGGTAAAGAGAGCTCCCGCTCCGTGGCTCACCACTGCATTACGCCAGTTAATGAATAAACGTGATGCTGCACATAGGGCCTTCAAGCGTAACCCAACTCCCGAGGCGTACGAAGCTTATAGGAAACTCCGAAATAGAACCAAGCAGAGCGTGAGGAATGCCAAAATCAGACATGCCCGCTCTGTCGTATGCGGCATATCAAAACCTGCTGCACTGTGGAAAAAGCTGCGCAGTTTCGGTATAGGGAAGCGAAGACCTGACGCTGTTTATCAAGCGTCTGCAGAAGAATTAAACGATTTCTTCTCAACAGCTGTAAACTGCCACGCAGCGACAAATTACCAGCCCCAAGATATCAATCTCTCGAGAGACAAGTTTTTCCTAAAGCATGTCACTACCGGCACAGTACACAAGGCAATTACGAGAATCTCTTCCGAGGCAGTAGGAAATGATGGAGTGAGTATTGGCATGATCAAGAACGTCGTAGACACTATTACTCCAGTTATCACAGACATCTTCAACCTGTCTCTTGTCAGTAGTACATATCCTACTGAGTGGAAGCAAAGTTTAGTTCAACCTATACCCAAGACTGACAACCCTAAGTCGCCAGGTGACTACAGGCCGATCAGCATACTACCTGCAATATCTAAAGCCCTAGAATACATCGTCCATGAACAGCTGACGGATTACCTCAAAACTCATAACATCCATGACAAATATCAGTCAGGCTTTCGAAAGCACCATAGTACAGCAACTGCACTAATCAAAGTAACTGATGACATTAAACATGCTATGGACAGACGTGAAGCTACCATCCTAACACTGCTTGACTTTAGCAAGGCTTTTGATACAGTTGACTTTGATATATTACTAATTAAAATGAAGCAGCTGAATTTCTCAAACAGCGCAATACACTGGTTCGACAGCTACCTCAAAAACAGAAGTCAACAAGTCATTTGTGGGTCGGAAAAGTCATCATGGAAAAACGTGCGCTCTGGAGTTCCCCAAGGCTCCGTCCTTGGTCCATTACTCTTCTCACTGTACATTAATGATATTTCTTCAGTGATTCACTCCTGCAACTACCATCTATATGCCGACGACATCCAACTGTACATAAGTGCAAGCCCCAAGAACATTGCTGACGCAGTAGCGAGTATGAACGCGGATCTTTGCTCTGTTTCTCGATGGGCACAGAACCTAGGTCTGAAACTAAACCCCAAGAAATCCCAGGTCATACTTATATCTCATCCAAAGTTAATCAGTCGGCACTTTCACGAAACAGTCCCTCAAATACACCTCAATGGTACCCAACTACCATACCAAAAAACAGTAAAAGACCTTGGAATAATCTTGGATGAACACCTAAACTGGGAAGAACAAACAGTTACAGCTTGCCGGAAATCGCTCTCCTCCCTACATGCAATTCAGAAATTTAGAAAAATATTTCCAACCCATGTTAAACAAAAATTAGTCCAAACACTAGTCTTGCCTAATCTTTACTACTGTGATGTAGTTCAACACGGCACAAATAGTGAAAATTCGAGACGCCTCGAGCTAGTGATGAACGCTTGCGTTAGATACGTATGCAATATACGGTTGTATGATCATATCAGTCCTTCATACTCCCAGCTAGGTTGGATACGCCCACATAAGGCACGCGATCTCCACACGATGTGCTTACTTCATCGATTTCTTAGCCACTGGTGCCCCCAATACTTATCTTCTCACATTAAACACCTATCATCATTCCACAACCGCAATACCAGATCGGATACGTCTAGCATCTTGGCTGTACCTTTACATAACACAAAATCTTTCTCCATGTCATTCTCCATCTCAGCCATACGACTATGGAACGCGCTCCCCTGTGATCTGCGTCTTATCCGGAACCACTCAACATTCAAGAGTGAACTCAAGACTTACATATTAGGGACGGTATAGCCACCATTGTTGGGCCCCTCTCATCTCTTTCTTTGTCCTCTCCATCATAGCTTCGAATTTTACCATTCTATTTCTCTTCCTCTAACCTATCTACCTCTTCTATATCTCTTTCACCCCATTCTATCGTCTTATGTCTCTGCTTGATGAGAATAACTCACAAGCTGCAAGAATATAACGAGAAAATTCCCAACTAGCAATAGGACTGACATTCATAATAGAAAAATATGTTTACTTTCATATACATAGTCATTATTATTATTATTATTATTATTATTATTATTATTTTCGATTATTCCCATTTAAGAGAGCGTTTGAACTTGAATTCCTTTATGATGATTGTTTATGTTTTTTCTGAGCCCAAATTTTCTTCATGTGTTCACTGTGTTGTTTCTTTCGCTCCGCTGTCCATTTGCATCCTGTTCTCTTCTGTGTTGTGGTGTCAAATTTATGTTTTTTGATGATGTTCCTGAATTCAGTTCTATTTTCTTATTTTATTATTATTATTATTACTATTATTATTATTCTTGATTGTTATAATTAATTTTTGATTGTTATAATTATCATTGTACTACGTTTATAATCTCTATTTTTTTCTTAACATTAATACTGTATAACATGTAATATGTCCTTAATGCTCTGTAGAAACTGAAATTTGTTGAATCTGAGTATGCCTGGTTAGGTGTAAGAGAGGGCCTGAAGGCCCTAATCTTGCCAGGTAAAATAAATGCATAAATAAAATAAAAATAAATAAACATTTAGCCAACCTACGAACATTATTTCAGGTATTGCGGCAAAATGGTCTTCGCTTGAGGAAGGACAAATGTGTGTTTTTTGCTCGTGACTTACCCTATTTGGGACATGTCATCAATGCCCAAGGCATACATCCGAGTCCAGAGCACCTCCGTGCCATTCAGGACTTGCCTTCGCCACAGAATGTGAAGCAGCTACAGAGTGTGTTGGGAAAAATTACCTATTATCATCGCTTTCTGCGCAATGCCTCTTCCATTTCAGCTCCGCTTCATCGCTTACGCCGTAAAGGTGTTCCGTTTGTCTGGACGACGGAATGCGAACGCGCCTTTCGCCAGTTGAAATCGGCGTTGCTTTCAAATACTTGCCTTACGCCATTCGATCCCCAGAAACCCCTTTTGTTGCTGGTAGATGCATCGGATTTCGGGATCGATGCTGTGCTTGCGCACAAAGATGGTTCACATGATCACCCTATTGCCTTTGCGTCCAAATTGCTGTCGTCGGCGCAAAGAAATTATTCACAAATAGAGAAAGAGGCTTTGGCTCTCGTGTTTGGTGTTACGAAGTTTCATGATTTCTTGTATGGTCGTCACTTTACCATCATCACGGACCACAAACCTTTGTCATCGCTTTTTCATCCGCACAAGCCTGTACCTCCACGTACAGCGCAGAAATTCATTCGCTGGTCTATTTTCCTCTCGCAGTACCGCTACGAGATCTTGTATCGGTCCACTGCTAAGCACGGAAACGCTGATGCGTTGTCTCGTTTGCCTGTTGCTGAGGATAAAGCATTCGATTCTTCCGAACTTGCTTGCATGTTCATTGACTCGGAAACCGATGACGTGGTCGAATCGTTTCCGATTGATTTTCGTCGTGTAGCTACAGCCACAGCTGCTGACCCTGTCCTTGCTGCTGTTTTGCGTTTTGTTGCTACTCAATGGCCCTTGTCAAAGTCGCGGATCGAGGATCCGCTGGTTCGCCGACTTTTTGCTCACAAGGAGAGACTTTTTGTACGACGTGGTGTTTTGTTGTTGCGTTCTGATAATGATCAGTCCAGAGTCGTGGTCCCACGTTCGTTACAGTCCTCTGTCATAAAGCTTCTCCACCAAGGACATTGGGGTATAGTGCGCATGAAACAACTTGCTCGTCAGCACTGTACTTGGTTCGGAATCGATGCTGAGATTACGAATATGTGCTCTTCTTGCATGGCGTGTGCCGAACAACAATCCGCACCGCCGCGGAAATTCTTTGCATGGCCGAAAGCCACTTCCCCTTGGCAACGCTTGCACATAGATTTTGCCGGTCCGTTCTGGAATGCTCGATGGTTGGTTGTGGTCGATTCTTTCAGTAATTTTCCTTTTGTTGTCCGGATGTCTTCCACGACGTCATCTGCCACCATACAAGCGTTATCTGCTATTTTTTGCATTGAAGGTCTTCCGCAGACTATTGTTTCCGACAATGGCCCACAATTCATGTCCGCAGAATTTCAGTCATTCTGCAAGGCCAATGGTATTCAACATCTGACATCCGCGCCGTTTTCGCCTCAGTCAAACGGTGCCGCTGAACGATTGGTCCGGACTTTCAAGTCACAGATGTTGAAGTTGAAGGAGTCGCATTCTCGGGAGGACGCGTTATTGCTCTTTTTGTCCTCGTATCGCTCTCAGCCCCGCGATGGTCGCTCGCCGGCTGAGTTGCTCCATGGTCGTCCTCATCTAACCTTGATGTCTTTGCTGCATCCGCCGCATCCGGTTCCTGTGCAGCAGCAGACTCCTGCTTTTGCTCCTGGCGACGTTGTCTTCTATCGCAACTATCGAGGGCTCGCAGGGCGCATTCTTCGCTGCCTCGGCCGCGCGATGTATTTGGTTTTGGGGGCCTCTGGTGAGGTGCGTCGGCATCTCAATCAGCTGCGCCTCTGTCGTCGCCCGGGTTCTGCCGCTCCCCGTCTGCTTTCAGCGACGGTGCCGTCCGGTCAGCGCCCTGGGGACCCATCTACTGGCTCGCCTCATCCCCAGGTGTTACCGACGATGCCTTCCATTTTGCCCCATGGCGACGCGCCGCTGCCGCCGCCGCCTGTTCTCCCGCCGGCGCCGCCCGCAGTGGACGCTTCGCTGCAGCCGCCCAGCGCCTCCCTGGGTCGCGCGCCGCCGATCGCTTCCCGTGACCAGCTGTCCTCCGCCATGGAACTCTTGCCCGCTCCGGCCCAGATGTCGTCATCGCGCGTCGGATTCCCCGACGCAATGGAGGTCGACCCTTCGGCCCCTCCTATCTCATTACGGGCGCATACACCGCATGTTGACGTGCACCCTGGACTAGGTTTTCAGGCGTTTCCTAGCTCCCCTCGGACCGAATGGCAGGGTGCGGGTGGCACGGCCTCGCCTGTTGTTAGGCTCCCCACCCCATCGCCTACGTCAACATGGGGTCCTCCCCACGGCGGGCGGAAGCCTTATCACACGACCGTTCGCCGATTTGCGGGGGAGGAATGTGGTGTCACCGCCAGACACCACACTTGCTAGGTGGTAGCTTAAATCGGCCGCGGTCCATTAGTACATGTCGGACCCGCGTGTCGCCACTGTCAGGATCGCAGACCGAGCGCCACCACAAGGCAGGTCTCGAGAGACTTACTAGCACTCGCCTCAGTTGTACAACGACGTTGCTAGCGACTACACTGACGAAGCCTTTCTCTCATTTGCCGAGAGACAGTTAGAATAGCCTTCAGCTAAGTTAATGGCTACGACCTAGCAAGGCGCCATTAACCATTTGTAACGTTGCATGTACCTCAAATAGAGTCTCACTTGTATCATCCAGAATGCTGTATACCAAAGGACAATATAAAAGTTAAGTGTTCTAGTAGCTACGTTCTTTTCTTTATCACATTCATTACGAATCCTGTTCCAGACTTAACGCCAGACGGCGTGAGTTGACGCGTGCCCTTTCGGCTACTTCACTGTTGACTGGCTGCCTTAACAGTCCACTACAACACTGTTTAAGTATTACTTCTGCGTTGTTAAAGCATCTCTAATACGAGTGATGTAGAACCAGCAAGAACGAGAAGGAAGTGCGTTCACAGCAAACGGAGGCTAAATGTGTTACTATAAAGGAAGCGAAACTGAAGAATAGCAAATACACAAACTACAATGGGAAGTACGTTTTGCCCAAAGCTCATGGTTTACAATGCAGCACATACTGTGCACTAATTTGTTGTTGATACATTAACAAATCGCACTAAAACGCGATTTGTTGCAGTTCATTTGACGTAGAAGCCCTCGCGTCCACATCTCTGAGCAGAAACCCACCATGTCCAGTAGTTTTAAATATTATATATCGATTCGTATAACAGGTGTGTGGAACCTTTTGGTCCTAGAATAACATACTGATTAGCATAAAATGTGGAATTTTTCTCAACAACTTTCAATTATTGGTCCTTCTGATAATCACTTTTTGCTGATCCTGAAAAATCTGTGGTACTGGACACATGGGGTCTCTGATTTTATCAGTTCATACCTAAATTTCCTCGCTCCGTTTTCTAGAGGAATGGGAAATGGAATGACTTGCATTGGTACAAGGTACCCTCTGCCATGCAACGCGTGGTGGGTTGCGTAGGGTGTATGTAGGTGAAGACTTAGACGTACAGTCACGGAGTATTGTGTAACTATTACACGAACCGTAACCCGCGTTCAAAGCGCTCAGACGAGCACGCCGCCGCCGATTCGGCTTCCACTCACGCAAAACACGCCGTGAAGCGGCTGGCCGCGAGGTGTATTATGAATGAGGCCACCTGGCGGCGCCTCTGCAGCTCACGTGGGAAATCTGTACCGCGCCCGGTAGCCCCATCTCTGGCTGTCTACTGCTCTGACCCCTTCCACCCCCACCCCCACCCCCTCTTCCGCCCCCACACTGCCAAATCTCCGACCAGACTTTCGATTCGGCGGCCCTCGCCGCGGCCGGCCCACCGGCGACTATAATCTGATAAGGCCGCGCCGCGCCAGCCGCCGGCAACTTCTCCACCGCCGCGGTGCTGACGTATCCTCCGCCATTCCGCGCAATCCGGTTAGCTGACCGCGTCCGCACACTCACTCACTCCCTCCCTCCTGATTCAGTCTCTCATTCTGTACAGCAAACGAGTTGTTTCTCTCTCCCCTCGCCTTTGTCAATTACTTCTGTTTTTCCGCCTCTGTGCGAAACAAAATTTCGTTACAAACATAGCTCCTACACGGTATCGGCATCTCGCGACGGTTGCTCTTCGCTGTTTTCAGAGCATTTTCAACTTCCAAGCATTCTCAGCATATTTGTTAAACAAAACAAAACGTGAAAGCGTATTTGAAACAATTACACACACATCGCCTTGACAGCACTTAGTTACCTCGTGCGAGGTTTACATACTATCAGTAATAATCCCCCCCCCCGCCTCTCCCCCCCCCTCCCCACGCCAAACACTATTGCCTTAAACAATCTAACTCCCATGCAGAAAACAAATGCAAATATTTCAATGGGTAAACGTAGGCCCTATATCTAGTAGAATAATATGAGACTACCTTCCAACACAGTTTTTTTTCTTTTTTAAATACTGCAACGTGATTCCGTGATAATGTTACAAACTTTCAGTGATGATGGACAGTGATAACTTCATCGGTTTGAGGAAAGGGGTCCTCGTCCGGAAGTTATAGGCAATAATCGCTCTGATACCTCTGACAGTGGACGTCTTATACTGCAATATATAAAATACACTGATAAACAAGAACATCATGACCACCTGCTTAACAGTTGGTTTGTATGTCTTTGTAACGAAACACATAATTGATTCTGCGCATCAGGGATCCGATTGTTTGTTGGTAGCTTTGTGTGTTTGGTATGTGGCATTAGATGTCCACGCAAAGGTCATGTAATTTGCGTAAATATCGGGCCGCTGACTTGCGAACGCGATGATGGCGCCCGATAGCGACCCAGATGTGTTCCGTAGCGTTTACGTCAGGCGAATCTGGCCTCCAAAATGTCAACATCAGTTCGCTGTAATGCTCCTCAAACGACTGTAGAGCAGTTCTGGCTCCGAAATATGGACAGTTAAAATGCTGAAACATGACATCGCCGTCAGAGAAGACATCAAGGGATGCATGTGGTTCGCAGCTGTCAGAGTGTCTTCGAGTACTACCACAGGTCCCATGCAAGCGCAGAAGAATGTCTCCCATAGCATAATACTGCTCCCACTAGCCTGCAAACGGGGAGCGCTGAAGATTTCGAGCCGCGGTTCACCTCGAGGACGGCGTTGGGGGAGGCGACCATCGACATAGTGTATCAAAAATGTGACTCGTCCGAAGAGCTGACGCTTTCCATTGATCGACGGTCGAATCACGATAGTCCTGTGGCCACTGCAATCGTAACTGACGGCGTCATCGGGTCAACATGTGAACACAAAGGGGTGGTCTGCTGCGGAGCTCCATATTCAACAACGTGCGATGAAAGGTGTGCTTCGAAACACTTGTGCGGCAGCATTGTGCTGTTTTTGCAGATACGCCGCAGATCACCAGCATCTATCCTACTTTACAGAGCAGACAAGCCTCCAAACCAAACGTTCTGTGAGCAGTGCTGGATGCAGAACCATGTAGCGTCTAGTGGTAATTTCACTGTCCTCTTACCTCTTTCCGTAGATACTCACGACATTTGACCAGCTTCATCGTTTTCTAGATACTCGCTCACTGGCTCTGCGTAATAATAATCTGTCCTTTGTCAAAGGTGCTTCCCTCAATGGATTTCCCAATTTGCATATCTTAGCGAGGGTGTTCCGCAGTCCGTATCTTCTCCGGTCACATACTTTTGCTAGCGCATCACGTGCCCGCAACGCCACCAAACGGCATCCAGCATCATGGTGGACTGCGGTCATAATGTGTTGGCTCATCAGTGTATATAAGTTATAAATAGTCTATAACATATAACAGTGAAACCTTGTTAGCAAAGATGTTAAGTTGTATTTACGGGCTATCGGATTAAGGTTAGAAAACTGCCACAGAATCTGAATTTGCAATAACACTAAACAAGGCTCAAGGTCAGAGAAAGGGGGCAGGAGCAAAACATAGGGGCAGGAGGAAACGGAGCTATGAAAGCGGAAAGAAGGAGATGCACAGAGAGAGATACCAGGATGAAAGGTGTGGGAGGGGAAGGAGAAGATGGACAAAGGGAGGGGGAGGAAGTGATGGACGGAGAGAGAGAGAGATAGAGAGAGAGGGAAGAGAGGATGTAAGAGGAGATGAAGAGACATGAGGGAGGAGAAAATGGACAGAGAGAGGGGAGAGCAATTAATGGAGCGAGAAAGGGGCGAGAGAGAAGGGCAGGAGAAAAATGAAGGAGGAGAAGTTGGACTGAGAGATAAACAGTGGGGTTAGGGAGAGGGACAACGATAGGGGAGGATGATATGGAGAGAGAGGGTGTAAGAGAGGGCTAAGGAGGAGATTAGGATGTGTATCCAATTCACATATATTTTAAACATAGCTGCACAACAGCAGCGGTTTTACGTAATAAAATTATAAACAGCCGACCAGTTGCAATGGATAAAGAAATTCTTTACCTATGTTTCGACAAATATAAATTTGTCTTCTTCAGAAGGTAGCAATTTTACATTAGTAAGGACTAATGTACCATCGCCACTGTGAGCGCTGCAAGATCCATGAGCTATTTTATATTTACGTGACAAACCTTAATTCTAGGGCTATATTTTATTTTTGACACATGGATCTATGCCGACAATTGTATAAACGGCGATGGTACATTAGTCCTTACTAATGTAAAATTGCTACCTTCTGAAGTAGACAAATTTATATTTGTCGAAACCTAGGTAAAGAGTTTCTTTATCCATTGCAACCGGTCGGCTGTTCGTAATTTTATTATTCCCATATATATTAGAAGCGTGTGCTTTCTCTCCCCTTTCTTTTCAATTTAAACAGGCTAAGCCACAACAAAGGGTGGCCGGGAATAGCTAGTGTGGAAATAAGTACTGGACCAAGTCAAATTACGTGGAACTTCCCCAAAACATCAGAAACCACCTCCGACCTGATCTTCAGCCTCCAAACACTGTCAGTTAAACTTCTCACTGAGCTGCCGGTGGAATCGACGGCATGCATCATTCGTAAAAAGAGGCGAAATCGTGATTAGACGGAGTACACACTACATGCTTTGGGTTAGCTACTGCCCACCCTCCGTGTCGTTAGATCCACTGAGGACCGCAGCTTTATGTGAGGCTGTACGTTGCATGCTGTTCCCTTTTTCAATGTTCGTCCGCAAACTGTTGACAGGGCGTCGCATTCAGTGGCAACAGCAGTTCCTGTTGTGTCTGAAATCGACTGTCATCGACGAAGCATGTCGTCTTCACCTCCTGTCAGTTAGGGTTCTTTATGATCACTGTTTTTACGCTGTGTTACATGGCTGCGAACTATACACCATTCCTTGGTGTGGTGTCACCGCCAGAAACCACACTTGCTAGGTGGTAGCCTTTAAATCGGCCGCGGTCCGTTAGTGTACCTCGGACCCGTGTGTCGCCACTATCAGAGATTGCAGACCGAGCGCCGCCACACGGCTGGTCTAGAGAGACTTCCTAGCACTCGCCCCAGTTGTACAACCGACTTTGCTAGCGATGGTTCACTGACAAAATACGCTCTCATTTGCCGAGACGATAGTTAGCATAGCCTTCGGCTACGTCATTTGCTACGACCTAGCAAGGCGCCATGTTCAGTAACTATTGATATTGTAAATAATGTACAGACAAGAGCTACGTTCAACATTAATGGATTAAACTTAAGTATTCCACCAGCTACATCCTTTTTTTTCTAGTCTAAATTCCTTGTCCTGTTCCAGACCACACGCCAGCCCGCGTGAGCTAAAACGCGTGCCTTTCGGCTTCCTCTATAATCCTGGGTTGGCTCTCCTGCCAATCCAAACACTTGGGACAACCGTGATGATACACCAACAAACTAGACAGCTTCGTTCACTCTGTGGTCATGAAGATACACTCCTTTCTCCCAGGTACTTAGCCACGAGTTCCATAGCGCATGAGAACGATTGTTTCATCGAAACGATACGGACCGAGTGAGTTTATAGGACATGTATTCATAATCAATGTTAACAGTAATGAACATATTAGTTCTTAGTCCTACTTATGCACTCGTCCAATTACACTAACAACCATGGCTTTTTTTTCATCCTACCAGTTTTTAAACTAAAATTCGTCCATGGAATAGGAGCAGATGTCTAATAGAAATCATTTTAGGCTGGATTTAAAACTTACTTTCCTCTGTGTGAGATATTTTATGTCAATGGATAAATGATCAAAAATACTTGTTGCTGCATACTGAACTCCTTGCTGAGCCACTGGAAGCTTCAGTAATGGGTAATAAGGGTATTTTTTTTCTTTAGCGTTATAGGCATAGACATCACTATTCTTGTCCACTTGTAATGGTGGAGTTAAAATGCCTAACTCCTTGAGGAGGTACCAACAGTAAGACTGTGGGTGAAAACGACACATGCTCGCGTTTGTGCAACCATTATTTTCTTTCTACGCGATGAGATATCCCAGGTTTCTTTTTTTCTCTAGTGGTTTGGGTATGGATATCACTATTCTTCTCCATTTGTGATGATGCAGCTCCTTGAAGAGGTACCGCCAGTAAGAGTGCGGGGAACACGACTTATTATTCTTGCTGTCCGCGTTTGCGCAATCGATACTTTCTTTCTAAGCGATTAAATATCCCAGAAAATTACTTCGTAAGACATTATTGAATGTAAATATGCCAAATATGATTCGTTCATTTATTTCCAAGACAGTCAAAGAGCTAAAGTAGCGAAACTTGATTGTTTGCCAGGCTTAGTAATATGCTGCTTCTGTTTCAAGTTTTCATTAATATGTACACCTAAAACTTTGGAGCAATCTCGGACAACCACTTAATAATTCTTCGAAAAATACCAGTAACAACTTATTCTGTTGTTTTCTCTGTAAAGGGATTTATTGTAACACAAGTATTATCTACAAGAAGTACCAGTTCTGCTTTACAATGTTACAGTGGAGGTCATTCATGAAAGACAGAAGTGGACCTAAAATTGCACTTTTGAGACTCCCTTTGTGATTCCCCTAGTTACAAAAATCTTCTCTCTTTGCAACCTTATCTGAATTATTCAATACAACTTTATGCATTCTGTTTGCTAAATGTGATTCAAACCAGTTGTCTATAAAGCCATCAGTTGCACAATAAGTTTTGTTTTTCTAAGAAAGTAGCATTATCTACGCAATCAAACGACTTGGAGTTATCACAAGAATTACCAACTGGCGGTAATTTATTATTTAAGGCTAGTAATATTTGTCGATTCAATGTATAAATGGCATTCTCATTCGAGCAAACCTTGTGGAATGCAAACAGTAATGGGCTTGGTAAATTATTTCGCTGTAAATGTAAAACTGCTCTTTAGTGAATTACTGGTTCGAATACATTGGAGAAAGAGATCAATAAGGGAAACTTAGCTTTGTGTTCTGCCTTACGATAGGTCTTGTTATGGGGGAAGCCTCGTCAGATATGTCCACAGCATGAGCCTCTTGGGAAGTGATTCCAGTGGTGGTTTCCCGTTGCCTTCCACCGATGATGATGAAATGATAATGAGGACAACACAACACCCAGTCCTTGAGCGGAGAAGATCTCCGACCCAGTCGGGAATCGAACCCGGGCCGCTTGGCGTGACAGACCGCCGCGCTGACCACTCAGCTATCGGGGCGGAGTCAATAAGAGAAATGGACGATAATTATTTAAGTTTTCCTTGTCACTTTTCTTATAAAAGAGATTTGACAGTTGCATACTTTAGTCTGTCGGGAAAGATTTCCTGTGTCGAGGATGCATCACACATAGGGTGATCCCGCGATGGTGTTACAAACTTTCAAGTATGATGGAGAAGGGTAGATGTAGGGTAAATGTAGCTTATTAATTAGAGATAAGCGATCCTGGTCCGAAAAGTCCGAAAAGCTGAAAGTTTTGAGCGAAAATCATTCTGATGCCTCTGACGGTGGAACAGTGTACCGGTACTGTTGTTGCTAAAATCATAGGACAGACAACTTTCAAAGGTAATAGTAAGTCCCAAAAGAAGAAGAAAATTTGTAGTAAACATGGGCTCTAAAATCCGTACCTAAATAGCTTTTAGCACTTTTTCATCTTCAATACTTTGGAAAACTTCTATTCTACTGCAGCCTCCTTGGTTTCCATAATTTTGGAGGATGTAGTTTAGACCAAAACAAGAAAAAAAAGTAGTGAATATGTGTTCTGAAATGCATACCTTAAGAGCTATGACCGCTTGTTGAGAGGAAGAGATATGTTTGACAGTAGCGACGATGAGGTAATGCCCATAGTTCTTAAGGTATGAACTTTAGAGCCGACGTTTACTGGATTTTATTCCTTGTTTTCGTCCATGCCACCATCCCCAGAAAGTTGCCTACCAAACAATCTTAGCAGCAACAGTACCAGTACAAGTATTCGGCTGTCGGAAGTATTGAAACGGTTTTCTCGTATACCTTTCAACTCGGTCGTTTCCGGATCAGCATCTCTTATCTCAAATTGATACGCTTATCGTTCTCCGTCATCCCTGAAATTTGGGAAAATCATCAGGAAATCAGCTTGTATATCACTGAAGACACGACTTCTTCGAATTCTAAATTGCAGTAGTTCAAAACAGAAACGCATTTTGCGTAGTGTACAATACGTTTATTATTAAACCAGTGCACTCACACGCAGTTTTGCCTTATTTGCAAGGCATCTTCAGTAAGTATCCTGATATATTACGAGCTTTTTTCGTTTGCACATGTAGGTTATCGTATGCGGAAACAGGTTATAGATTTAAAACAGTTCATTGAAGTTTTTTTCTAATAAAAAGGAAAGCTACTCATAAATCAGCGTCTAGTTCATTATTTGCAAGCCAAACAGCTTTCTCCCACGTGGAAAAGTCTGCAGTTTTCCCTGTGGTCACTCTGTTTTTCGTAACTGCCATTTTCCGTGTCTGCTGTCGAGAGTGGCATTCGTTTCCGGAAGTGTTGCCAACGTTCTCGGTGTTTGCGTTGTTTTTTGATGGAAGATGGAAAGTGAGAAAGAAATGGAAAGAGAAGAAAATATCTATGTCAGCTGCAGCGGGTCTTAACGCGGAATCAGTGGCGACGAGTGAAACGTGTGCCACATCGGGATTCAAACCCGGCCATTTTCACTCGACACTGTGATTCCACGTTAAGACCCGCTGCAGCTGATATCGATATTCTCTTCCTTTTGCTTTCCTTTCTCCCCCTCCACCTTTTACATATAATGTATCACTGCTGGGGAGATGGATGACGTCCTGTTACCAGTTTTACACTACCCACAGACCTCTTTTAAAGGGGTCACTGGTATATTATTTGATGGGCTTAAGTGTAAATCTATACAGCATTATTCATAAAAAGTCACAATAAGTCTGGATTTATTCAAGGAGTTTTTTGTGTTTATTAATAAATAGGGAGAAGTGGAGTACGACCGGGAAGTGATCTGTAGTCAGGTACTTTGTTTCTCATGTTACTATGTATGCGCTCTGCTGGAGAGATACCGAACTACGCTGCACCAGTCAAGAAGAAAGAGCGACAATATTTCCCCATTCTTGCTGCTCAGTTCATAGCGTCCATGAAAGTAAATTAATTTTACGGCATCAATTCACTAAAGTTCTTTTATTTTTGAACTACCGGTACGATTATTTCATATTCATTACACTTATAAAAAGTCAGGAGCATTAGATGATTAGTAATATTTATACAGTAACCAGTCTTGTCCTGCCTTATAATACTGCACTACAGACTCTTTTGCAGTGCCAAATGCACCGAGAAATTACCAGAGGAAGGCAAACAGACAATCATGGAGCCAAGAGAGCATAAAGAGGCAATGAACGACATATTATCGGGTAGGATGGGTTCCCTGAAAGTTGCAAGAACACTTAATATTCCACAAATTACGGTAGAAGATTAAAAAAGGCTAGGACAAATCAGCTAAGTTCCAAGGAGGCAGCAATTAAAATAACGATTAGGGCCATGTCCACTTGTTTGTTCAGAAAACAAGGAAGAGAATTAGTCCATCATATGTTAATGCTTTTTGGTTTAACTTTGATAGATGTCCAAAGATGGGCATACTGTCTTGCAACCGAAAGAAAATTTTAAGCATAAATTCAACGATGAAACGAAGATGGCTGGAAAAGACTGTTTGGATTCAGTGACGGAAAATATCTTTGCTGGGCCGACGAAAGCTGCGATGGGGCAGATGAAGAGGATTGTTACTCTACATGTGAATTTTGTAAATAATATTGTTAGTTAAACTGTATTTCAATGAACATTCACGCTGTTTTTCGACTGAAGTTCTTATATATATATGCATGATAATTAATGGCGTAAACGCATACAGTTGAAAGTACACGATACTAGCAGTAAAAAAGTCTCAGTAAACATAGAGTCGAAAACGCATACCTTAAGAGCTACGAGCAATTTTTCATCTTCGATGCAAATCTGTTCTACTGCAAGCTCTTTGCTTACCATATTTTGAGAAATGGTAATGCAGACCAAAACAAGAAAGAAGTGTCCAGTAAACACGTGCTTTAAAATGCACACCTTACTAGCTATGAGCACTTGCTCATCTTCGCTACTTGGAAACACAACTCTTCCAATGAACAATTGCTCATGACTTTTAAGGTGCGCATTTTAGAGCAAATGTTTGCTGTACATTTTTTCTTGTTTTGGTCCATACTACTACTTCCCAAAATGTGGAAAGCAAAGAGCTTGCAGTAGAAGAGATTTGCTTCACAGTATCTAAGATGAAAAATGGCTCGTAGCTCTTATACATTTTCGACCCTATGTTTACTGAGACTTTTTTGCTTCTAGTATCGTGTACTTTCAACTGTATACGTTTACGCCTTTAATGATACACCCTATAGTATGTGTACCTGGTCTTAACGCACTGGCGGAAATTTGACTTTTTCTATAAAAGAACCTCTGGTTAAAAAAAGTGCTGAAACTGTTCCTTTTCAGGATTATGTTGTAAACAATTAAACAATAATTATTTTTACTCAATCTGAGAAGCTGTAGATTACATACTTTCGCTCAACAGGGGTTATCTTAACCACTTCCCCCTACTATACACAGTAAACATACACAATAAACACATTTTTCCAACCTAAGAACGGGTGATTCGTGCCAAAAACTGGAATGTAGAAACATGTTTAAAAATATTTAATACGTACATGTTATACACATATAGGGAGAACAATAATATTTATTTTAGGTTACAGATGTCACTTCAAAAATTAAAGGATTGAAACGCGTGTGTTAAACAAACAACATTTTATTTTCAAAGGGACAGACCTTGTGCTGTCAGTAAAGCATGCCCTAAAGGAATGTTTTCACTGTGGAAAACTGTGAAGTATTCATGGTCTGTGGTGTAGCAGTAGACGAGAACGACTATGAATCTACTCGTCAATACGTACCGTGGCGGCGAGACGGGAAACAGAAGCCAGTTCCACAACTGGTCGTAAATCAGAGAAAGTTTTTACGGGCGTCAGTTTTCGATTTGCTATTGTGTTTTGTCCAATGCAATCGGCAACACAAAAACAACGAACTCCCGGTGCAGGCGACGTCGCGATGGTTCTGTAAAGAGAATGAAAACTTCGAGCATTTATTGTCTACGGCAGATCCTTTTGTTTGCGCTGCAGGTGGCTACCGAATGCAGCCGCGTGTTAGATGGTCAGGGAAAAGCGGAGGGGCGGCAGAGACGGCCGCGTTCATAAATTGCTGCGCGAAATAGTTGTGAACTCTTGTTATCATCAAACAGAAAATAATAAAAAATGTACCTGAGAAAAATCAGAGCCAGTGCTCAGGCGTATTTCATACAACCACTTCATTCCAAGAGAATTATGCGACGGCAAAGTGCATCTCATGGGGGCTGCGATAAATCAGGGAGCAACTTTCCGAGCTAACAAAAGCGCGGTTTGATTAAGTGCTGGTGGACGCAGGGCCACCGCCAGCCATTTTGTGCCGGTCGTGTCTTTGGCCTTTCGGGTCGCGACGTTCGCCACCTTGTCTTCAATTAGGGCGCTGCGCAAACGGGAGATTACTGTGGAAGTTATTTTTTTTACGAACAAATTTCCTTCTTGTCATTCACGAAAAATCATTTAAATGGGAGCTTGATAATTCTGTAATGTCGTTATTCTGTCATTTTTGTTAGATATTGTGTCCATTAGTCTGGCGACAGATCTAACGAGACATGCAGGCGAGCCGTTTTCCACAGCAGGCAGACTGATCGTCCACACAAATACAAGTCAAGTGATAAATTAAACAAATTAAATTATACACGACAAAGGATTTTTTTCCACCTATCGCTTCTAAAAATCTTCTGAGGTTACGTGAATATTGTGGGTTGATAACCGTGTGTAACAATGAAAATGTAAATCGAATGAAAATAACCAATTCCTATCAATTCTAATGTGCTGATCGCGAATATCACGAAGACAATTCAAAATTAGCTCTAGTTTTCATTTTACACTTTTTTTTGGGATTTTTATGTTAAGTTTAAAATCAAATATTATAATGGTTTGTCAGAGTCATAATAACTAGTAACAATGAATTATATTATTGTCCCTGTTCTTATTTGTGTGCAATATTTCGGATATAAACATTGTCATACCAAATTAAATGATCTTTTATGTTAAGTTTAAAATCAAATATTATAATGGTTTGCCAGAGTCATAATAACTAGTAACAATGAATTATATTATTGTCTCTGTTCTTATTTGTGTGCAATATTTCGGATATAAACATTTTCATACCAAATTTAATGATCTTTTTGTCTCCCTCCTCTTCAACTTCAGTGACTATTAATGCATTTAATAATTTTTGTCACGTTTGTTTCCAGATTAACTACCAGTTGTTCAAGTTGACTGCTTCTGAAGTGAACAAAAATGCCACGAGTTTGTGTTAACAGTGCTGACACATTTTGCTGTGTGTGTGGATAAGTGACATTTGCTTCACAAAAACAGCAAATAACTCCATTAATTAAAAAAGCTTACAGTTGTTATTTTGGGTGCAAAATAGGTGATCAGGATAAACCCTGGGCTCCACATGTGATCTGCAACACTTGTGCCAGCAACCTAAGGAATTGGATGCATGGGGAAAGGACGTTCAGTGCCCCTTGCAGCGCCCATGATATGGCGTGAGCCAACTAACCCTGTCAGTGACTGCTGCTTTTGTATGGTTCCTCCTATCACGAAGGGAATATCTAAGAACAAGAAGCGGACACTGATCTATCCTAACATTCCATCGGCCATACGTCCAGTTCTACATAGGGAAGGATTTCCAATGCCTGAACCTCCGATAGAGTGCAAGATTACTTCTAATGGGGATTCTGAATGTCCTGAACCATGTACAAGATCCAGAGTTTCTTCCAAAAATATCATGAACTTACGATCCACAAAAAGTGTCTCAAAATGAGTTACGTCATCTCATTAGAGACTTGGAGCTCTCTAAAGCTAAGGCTGTGATTTTAGCATCAAGATAATGCAGGACAATTTTCTGGAAAGCAATGTAAATGTATCATTCTACCGCAGAAGAGAGCAACGATTCACTCTTTTTTTGAACATGCAAGATAGCCTTGTGGCATGTGTAGACATAAATAGTCTAATGAAGGCTCTCAGAATTAATTACAACCCTGATGAGTGGAGAATCTTTATTGATTCGTCAATGTTGAACATAAAAGCAGTGCTTTTACGTATTCCAGTTGGGAATGATGTGCATATGAAAGAGTCATACCAAATCATCATAATTTTACTAGAAGCCATCAAGTATATTGACTCTCAATGGCAGACTTGTGGTGACTTGAAAGTGGTTGCACTGCTATTAGTTATGCATTTAGGGTATACTAAATGTTGCTGCTTTCTCTGCGAATGGGATAGCCGAGCTCGTGCATCTCATTACAGTCAACATGAACGGCCCACCAGAAGATCTCTTCTACCAGATATAAAGAACATTAAGAGTGAACCTCTAGTAGACCCTAAAAAGATTCTGCTCATGCCCTTACACATCAAGTTGGATCTCATGAAAAACTTTGTTAAGGGAATAAACAAAAATGGTGAGCGTTTAAGTACTTAAGGCAAAAATTCCCTTACTTAAGTGATGCCAAAGTAAAGGAGGGCATCTTTGTAGGCCCACAGATTCAAGAGCTTTTCGAGACCATAGTTTTGATGGAATGATACAAAGTGATGAGAAGCACGCATGGGAATGTTTTAAGACAGTCTGTTTACAGTTCTTAGGGAACAAACGAGCAATAAATCACAAGGAGATTGTAGATAACATGTTGCCATCTTACGAAAAACTTGGTTGCAACATGTAATTGAAAATGCATTTCTTACATAATCATCTTGACTTATTCCCCAAAGATTTTGGTGTATTAAGTGATGAACATCGGGAGCGATTTCATCAAGATATTGCCACATTTGAGAAGAGGTGAAGCTCTTCTATTTTTGCAGATTACTGCTGAACTGTCTTAAGGGAAGTTCCTAAGTATGAATATAAATAGCAAGCCAAGCGGAAACGGTCATCTTCTGAATTTATCTCTGAACGAAATATGTAATTGTATATACTGTCATATGGGCATTTAACATTTGTAATCCTTTATATACATTTGTGGCCAGTTAATTTATGTATTTACTTTTGTGCTTTACGTAGTTCTGGTATAAAGTAGACTTACAATGTATTTACATTCATGTAATATTATCTTCATTTTTTCTTAAGATTTTACTTTTGTACTTCCAGAATGGCACTGAAATTTATCAAAGCATAACACATAACATAATTCAAGTAACTATTCACTTGTAATTTGTTATGTTGAACTTCGAACATGAATGCATATTTAGTTAGAGCGTTATTTATACAAAAATACAGATTACTTTTTTAAAAAACTAGAGCTAAATATTTATGAAGATGATAATTTTGTATCATTTTACACTGAAATAAACACAACTAACTCAAAATCATGCAATTTATACACTTTCACTTCAAATTTTTTGTTTAGTGTCATGAATTCTCCTTGCCAGTATAAGCTCCTTTGTTATCTCACCACCTCCAATTTCTTTCCTCCCTGCTACACAGCATGCTATGGTACAATTGATCTAAAACCCTGTTTCAAGTCAACTAGTGACTCTAGATTATAAAAGTAAGTTAAATACTGGATAACAGGGTCGCCACTACTTACAAAAGAAAGAAGTAAATTCTGCTGCTCTCCATGTCTATGTGACAGCAGTGGCTCAGCTTTCCAAGCACCTGTCATCAACTGGCAGAACTCATGATTATAATGACACTTTTGTATTAGAGCACAGCAGTCATATATTGGCCACCTACTAAAAGAAAAATAACATTAAAATCGGTAAATAAATGGTAGTAGGCTATCTACATAGCTAACAAGGATAGGTCCCCAGCGGTGGGATCGACTTCTTGAAAACAAAATATGGTGATGGAGGTCAAGATCCAAGGTATCACACCCAGCAGCCACTCATCTTGTTGGGCCCTCGCTTGTGGGTAACTGATGAAAAAAAGTTCGGAATTTTGCCTGTTGCTCAATAACATAAACAAGTCAGATCACACACTATAGTTACGTGGTGTAATTGTTGCGATAATGGCTTCGTATGTAAGAGACTGGGGGTTCGAAAGTCGTTGTTGTTATTGAGGTCTTCAGTCCAGAGACTGGTTTGATGCAGCTCTCCATGCTACTCTATCCTGTGTAAGGTTCTTCATCTCCCAGTACCTACTGCAACCTACATCCTTCTGAATCTGTTTAGTGTATTCATCTCTTGGTCTCCCTCTGCGGTTTTTATCCTCCACGCTGCCCTCCAATACTAAATTGGTGATCCCTTGATGCCTCAGAATATGCCCTACCAACCGATCCCTTCTTCTAGTCAAGTTGTGCCACAAATTTCTCTTCTCTCCAATTCCGTTCAATACCTCCTCATTAGTTATGTGATCTACACATCTAATCTTCAGCATTCCTCTGTAGCACCACATTTCGAAAGCTTCTATTCTCTTCTTGTCCAAACTAGTTATCGTCCATGTTTCAATTCCATACATGACTACACTCCATACAAATACTTTCAGAAACGTTTCCCTGATACTTAAATCTATACTCGATGTTAACAAATTTCTCTTCTTCAGAAATGCTTTCCTCGCCGTTGCCAGTCTACATTTTATATCCTCTCTCCTTCGACAATCATCAGTTATTTTGCTCCTCAAATAGCAATACTCATTTACTACTTTCAGCGTCTCACTTCCTAATCTAATTCCCGCAGCATCACCCGATTTAATTCGACTACATTCCATTATCCTCGTTTTGCTTTTGTTGATGTTCACCTTATATCCTCCATTCAAGACCATGTCCATTCCGTTCAACTGCTCTTCCAGGTCCTTTGCTGTCTCTGACAGAATTACAATGTCATCGGCAAACCTCAAAGTTTTTATTTCTTCTCCGTGGATTTTAATTCCTACTCCAAATTTTTCTTTTGTTTCCTTTACTGCTTGCTCAATATACAGATTGAATAACATCAGGGAGAGGCTACAACCCTGTCTCACTCCCTTCCCAACCACTGCTTCCCTTTCATGTCCCTCGACTCTTATAACTGCTATCTGGTTTCTGTACAAATTGTAAATGGCCTGTCGCTCCCTGTATTTTACCCCTGCCACCATCAGAATTTGAAAGAGGGTATTCCAGTCAACATTGTCAAAACTTTCTCTAAGTCTACAAATGCTAGAAACGTAGGTTTGCCTTTCCTTAATCTAGTTTCTGGTATAAGTCGTAGAGTCAGTATTGCCTCACGTGTTCCAACATTTCTACGGAATCCAAACTGATCTTCCCCGAGGTCGGCTTCTACCAGTTTTTCCAATCGTCTGTAAAGAATTCGTGTTAGTATTTTGCAGCTGTGGCTTATTAAACTGATAGTTAGGTAATTTTCACATCTGTCAACACCTGCTTTCTTTGGGATTGGAGTTATTATATTCTTCTTGAAGCCTGAGGGTATTTCGCATGTCTCGTACATCTTGCTCACCAGATGGTAGTGTTTTGTCAGGACTGGCTCTCCCAAGGCTATCAGTAGTTCCAATGGAATATTGTCTGCGCCCGGGGCCTTGTTTCGACTTAGGTCTTTCAATGCTCTGTCAATCTCTTCACGCAGTATCGTATCTCCCATTTCATCTTCATCTACATTCTCTTCCATTTTTATAATATTGTCCTTAAGAACATCGCCCTTGTATAGACCCTCTATATACTCCTTCCACATTTCTGCTTTCCCTTCTTTGCTTAGAACTGGGTTTCCATCTGAGCTCTTGATATTCATGCAAGTGGTTCTCTTTTCTCCAAAGGTCTCTTTAATTTTCCTGTAGGCAGTATCTATCTCACCCCTAGTGAGATAAGCCTCTACATCCTTACATTTGTCCTCTAGCCATCCCTGCTTAGCCATTTTGCGCTTCCTGTCGATCTCATTTTTGAGACGTTTGTATTCCTTTTTGCCTGCTTCATTTACTGCATTTTTATATTTTCTCCTTTCATCAATTAAATTCAATATATCTTCTGTTACCCAAGGATTTCTATTAACACACGTCTTTTTACCTACTTGATCCGCTGCTACCTTCACTATTTCGTCTCTCAAAGCTACCCATTGTTCTTCTGCTGTATTTCTTTCCCCCATTCTTCTCAATCGTTCCCTAATGCTCTCCCTGAAGCTCTCTACAATTTCTGGTTCTATCAGTTTCTCCAGGTCCCATCTCCTCAAATTCTCACCTTTTTGCAGTTTCTCCAGTTTTAATCGTAAGGAGCAGAAATATTTTTATTTTCAAATCTTTATCGAAATGACTTCAATCTCATTTTTATTCAGTTGATTGATTTACTTGTGATTTTTTATATCCATTCCTTTCTCATACCATTTTAATAATAATTTCAACTTTTTCATTTGCTCTCACTTTTATTTCTATCACCCTTTTCCCACTGATTCTTGTGTTTTTCATTAATTTTATGTATTAGTTTCGATTTCATTTCGTTTCTTTTACCATCTTTTTTAAATCTATATGTCTGTGTTCATTATATCTGTTCCTCATTTTATTTGAATTTTGTCACACTAATAAACCCTTCTTTCATTGAAATCTTCATTTGAGTTATCCTTTCCATAGTGTAATAGCTATTTAGGTCATATTTTATATGTCTGTACGGCGATTACCACGCGAAAAAATTGCACGACTGGTAACGAAAAATAGATATTTCACACCACTGCACAGTCTATATAAGTAGATTACTTGGACTTCTGTTTTTTAACTGATAGATCGGCGTTTTCAAATACTTGAATATTATGATAGATAAAAGTAAATAAACTCTTATTCACAGCAATTCCGATTGGAAAAAGAAGGATATAAAGAAAAAATAAAACGAATGTATAAAGTTGATATTGTAATTAAAATAATGTGACAAAGAAATAGAAATAAAAAAATATATTTAAATCAGTTAATTGAATAAAACTCATTTCGAAATTTTAAAAGAATGGATTACTGCACCTGCCGAGATTCGACCCAAAACAACGTTTATGTAAAGATACTATCATATCCATTTCGTCACACAACCAGACTGTTTGATACAACTTTTTTAAACCTAGTGAGTTTCACACAAAATTCCGAAATTTTTTGCGTCTATTGCTGGAAGATGAGGGCCCACCAGGGTGAATGGCTGCAGTGTGTGACACCTGGGATCTTAACATACATAACTGTATGATGGTTTCAAAAAGTCGATCCCACGGCTCAGGACTTTTCCTTATAAACCTAGATATCCTTCCACGAGTGCCTTCACACTTCCACGCAATAATTACTCATATGCAGCCAATCAACTGGAGCACCTACACCATGTCCCAGCCAAGAGTGTGATCCTGCACAATGGTTTTATCGGGCCGTCGCACGCATAGCACTTAGCTGTACTATTCCGAACTGAGCCAATCAGCGTTTCGCACATCCCACACCATACGTCAGTCCAAATTTTCTTGATGCAAGTTTCTGACTTACTGCGTAATATGCAAACAAGATTCGCCTCCCTTTAGTAGGAGCCTTTTTATTAAACTTTCTACCGAATGAGGTGGCGCAGTGGTTAGCGCACTCTGGTCGCATTACAGAGGACGACGGTTTAAACCCACATCCAGCCACCTAGATTTAGGTTTTCCATGATTTCCCTAAAGCGCTCCAGGCAAATGCCGAAGTGGTTCCTGTGTGAGTGCATGGCCGATTTTCTTCACCATCATTGACACAATCAGAGTTTGTGCTCCATCCCTAATGACCTCGATGTCGACGGGACGTTAAATCTAATCTTCCTTTCTTTTCGAAACTCTTCTTATAACTTCAATTCGCTCACAGGGCTAATAACTGTTAATTTAGGACTCTCTATTGTCACAGTATCGTCTCGAAGCTGCTCTGTTAATTCGAAATCTCCATTCTCTCGAGGATTCGGAGGGGGAGGAGGGGGGAATCTGCAACCTTCTGAAAAAAAGTCATCGTAATGGGTTGTGCCGACAAGGTGCAGTCTTCTATAGCCAGACAGACGCGAACAACTCCTTCTCCCTTTTTCCTCCGTGCGAACCAGGCCAACTTCTTCAGTTCTAAGATCAGCCCTAATATTGCAGTTTTCTTGAAAAATGTTTCCGTCAAAAATGTTTCAAAACCATCGATTGATAATAGTTATTGTAAGTGTGGATAACTTGTGTGCTGAAGTTCAAATATGACTGCGGCAACAGTCAAAATGACTTTTAATTCTTAAATCCTAAGCTTTAGACATGCACAATTTTTAGTTAAAATAGCCTAGATGAGTATCCTTCACAGGGTACTAGGAACAAGTGTCGCAATAAACGTGTTTTTTTTTTTCGTTACTTCGCCGCTTTTGCCGGAACAGCAGTTTTGGAAAGTATTGTCGCTATGCGAAATTTATCTAAGTGACCGTAACAGACCACTCAGTTTTGCAGATAAGATGTATTTACTCTGACAATGTAATACAGTAATTTTTTGACGTGAGATACAACATCCTGTAGATACAAGCGACAGATACCTACGTTTTGATGGTGCTGTCGGTCCTCACCATATATAAACAACAGATCTTTACCACTTGTTGGTAGCCTCGATCCCTAGCTACATAACATCCTATACAAGACATCAGTTCCTTACTTCCTGATGGCGCAGTCCAACCTCACCTTTAGAACTTCCTTTATATTAGCAAGAGATATTGACGTTCTGATGCTGGAGTCGATCCTCACTTATACAACACTGAGTGGACAAGCAACAGAAACTTCTCGGTCGGTCGATTCTTACCTGTGTCTCTCGAGGTACATAAAATATTTGCTCCATATCTTTTGAGCATTTAGTCTTTGGCATGTCGTGAACTGTTTACTGCACACATTCTAAGGTTTCTCTAGCCTGCAATTAATGAGCTCTACAGCTCGCTCCAGTACCGTGGTAGTTATTCGCTCCAGTACCGTGGTCGTTATTCTCTGATGTCTTAAGATGTGTCCTACTTTCACAGTCATACTTCTACATAGTGTTCTCATAAAATTAATTCCTCGTCATCTCTTGAATTCACTTACTTTTCAGCATCCTTCATTAACATGCTTCGATTCTCTTCTTCCCTGGTTTTCCCACAGTTCATGATCCACTTCCATATAATGCTTTACTCCAACAGTCTGTTCTCAGAAGCTTCTTCCTGGAACTGAGGCCGATGTTCGCTTTTAGTAGTCACTCAGCTATGACAATTTTCTTTCCCTCTTAGACCGTTTATTTTACCCTCCTTGCTTCTTTCGTGATACACTGTTTCGCATTTGAGATAGCACAATTCCTTCACCTCGTCTAAGCTTTTGTTGCTGATTTTTATTTGACATTTCTTAGCCAAATAAAACTGTGTGCGGCACTGGGATTCGAACACAGGACCTTCATCTTTCATGGGCAAGGCCTGAAGACTCATGACCCGTCCTAACTGCTTCATTTCTGGCTGTACCTCTGCCTTACTTCCGAAACTTTAGAGGAGTTTTTTTGCGTGCCTTGCGTGATAATCTGGAAGAACGATTTTGATGTTAACTTGATTCTTAATGTCATTTTTACAGCTTCTCAGTACTTCTGTCTTTTCGTTGTTCACTTTCAGTTCTCACTCTGTGCTCACTACACTCTTCAAGAGGTCGGGTCATTCTTCCTTTTACAGAAGATAACATCGTCATCATCAAATTTTATAACTGAAAAGTTGATGTGTATTGCAGAAGTATTCTGCTTTCAGCAGAAACATTTTTCTTCTTTTGTTCCGATTTATATATCGGCGAATCGTCTTAGCAGTATGTAGTGATTTTCGAGCAGCTATCTGTCTGCAGGTTAGCTGATATTTTCATACAGTCGTCGTCTATATTTCTTGTGGTTTCCACGTTGTCATGATTGCCGAACTTTCAGTTTATTAAGTCACAGATTCAAAATACTAACGCGAATTCTTTACAGACGGATAGGAAAACTGGTAGAAGCCGACCTCGGGGAAGATCAGTTTGGATTCCGTAGAAATGTTGGAACACGTGATGCAATACTGACCCAACGAGTTATCTTAGAAAATAGATTAAGGAAAGGCAAACCTACGTTTCTACCATTTGTAGACTTAGAGAAAGCTTTTGACAATGTTGACTGGAATTCTCTTTTTCAAATTCTGAAGGTGGCAGGGGTAAAATACAGGGAGCGAAATGCTATTTACAATTTGTACAGAAAGCAGACGGCAATTGTAAAAGTAGAGGGGCATGAAAGGGAAGCAGTGGTTGGGAAGGGAGTGAGACAGTGTTGTAGCCTCTCTCCGATGTTATTCAATCTGTATATTGAGCAAGCAGTAAAGGAAACAAAAGAAAAGTTCGGAGTAGGTATTAAAATCCACGGAGAAGAAATAAAAACTTTGAGGTTCGCCGATGACATTGTAATTCTGTCAGAGACAGCAGAAGACTTGGAAGAGCAGTTGAGCGGAATGGACAGTGTCTTGAAAGGAGGGTATAATATGAACATCAAAAAAAGCAAAACGAGGATAATGGAATGTAGTCGAATTAAATCGGGTGATACGGAGGGAATTATATTAGGAAATGAGACACTTCAAGTAGTAAAGGAGTTTTCATATTTGGGGAGCAAAATAACTGATGATGGTCGAAGTAGAGAGGATATAAAATATAGACCGGCAATGGCAAGAAAAGCGTTTCTGAAGAAGAGAAATTTGTTAACATCGAGTATAGATTTAAGTATCAGGGAAACGTTTCTGAAAGTATTTGTATGGAGTGTAGTCATGTATGGAATTGAAACATGGACGATAAATAGTTTGGACAAGAAGAGAATAGAAGCTTTCGAAATGTGGTGCTACAGAAGAATGCTGAAGATTAGATGGGTAAATCCCATAACTAATGAGGAGGTATTGAATAGGATTGAGGAGAAGAGGAGTTTGTGGCACAACTTGACTTTAAGAAGGGATCGGTTGGTAGGACATGTTCCGAGGCATCAAGGGATCACAATTTTAATATTGGAGAGCAGCGTGGAGGTTAAAAATCGTAGAGGGAGACCAAGAGATGAGTACACTAAGCAGATCAGAAGGATGTAGACTGCAGTAGGTACTGGGAGATGAAGAAGCTTGCACAGGATAGAGTAGCATGGAGAGCTGCATCAAACCAGTCTCAGGAATGCAGACCACAACAACATGATTTTGAAACTGTACTCACAAACACTCACTGTATCACTGTTTTGGTAAGTTGCTTACTGACTGACTATCTAGCAGTACAGTTCAGAATCGATATGCCTATCAGGCAAAATCCCTGCGATCATTGAGCTAGTCTTCCCATTTATGCACAGGCTGAAGACACCCATTTGGTATAACTTCGTGTCTTGCTAAGTGAACAAGTCCGTAACTGCCTGCTGCACACCCTCGTCCTACATGAATCGTCGACCGTTCGAGGTGTTTCTTAAGGGACCGAAAGCGTGATAATCTCATAGGCAGAGATCAGACTATAGGGCGGCTGTTCGATGGGTCCCACTTGAGTTGGCGTAACTTCTGCGTTACAACATTTCCGATGTAGAAATGTGTGTATCACGAAGCAGCAGCACCGCTTTCCGTATAGAACTTTGTGCATCATTCCAAAACGGTTGTTTTCGACTGACGTGCTACCCCATATGCATTCTCCGATATGTGTCTACCGTCATTTGTTCTTCGGCAGCGAAGAAATTAATATCCGCACAGTGGTCCTATTTGGACGCATTTGATAATAACACAGCCAGAGTTCACATTTATGCATTTACCGCACGATCACTGAAAAGACAGAAATGCCGCACTATTTCCTTGCCTACATGTCTGTGCTCATACAGGGTTCTTATTAATGTTCAAATACCCCCGAAGAGATGACGCTGAGACATTTAATATATTACACGTGGGGCCGAAAATGTCGGAAATACGTCAAAAGTAGATGACAGATGTTGAACACTTGACGCCACCAGATGACGTACCTCGCCGCACATGCAGCTCTTGAACCTGTTGAACCTGTCGATCTGTCGCATGTGGTCATCCCAATCCAAGTTAAGCACTCGCGCTGGTGAGGCTCTGGGCCTACGTATGCGACTTTGAAGCGCGAGGCTTAGGGATCGAGTCCTGCGTTTGGCAGGCAGTATATTGGTGCCTTGCGTTAGACAGTTAAGTGTTTACATTGAGGTAAGGTTTGCTGTTTTACTTACGATCTCGAGGCCTCCACAGGATTATTGCAAAGTACAGTATAAAAAAAAACCAAATGTACTGTGTCACAAGCAAGCGAATACAAGATTCCGAATTTCGTCGTTACCACTAGGTGAATTACATTTTCTTTACTTAAAGTCCGCAAACAAAAGAAGAAGGGACAAAAGGAAGGAAAGACCAAATAAGAACAGAGTTAGCTCGGTTACAGCGAGGAGAATAATTTGGTAATTCCTACGTTTACAGCAGATCACATTTGAAAAATACGATCGAAAGAAAGGGTAGTCTAGCGGAGAGATGTTCAGCACTGACCGCCGCCGGCGAGGGTGGGATCGACAAGGCCAAGACAAATGTGGTTTGCTGCAACGAATAAAACATGCATTGAAGTTTTTGTTGGTGTCTTTTTATTGAAAAATATTAGTATCTTCACTGTGTAATTGCGATTTTCCCGAGGAAGCTCTGAAAGGAGGTAGATCGACGGTTGTCGCTGTAATTCCAGTTGTGGTTGTCCGAAACATGAAATTTACATATCACCATGATCCTTACAGAAGTGATTATAAAAAGTAAGAGAATTTAGTTTGCTTGAAGGGAGAAAAAAAATCATTAAAATCGGATGAAAATTGTAGCGTGGGTGACGATGACCATGCCGAAAAACATGTTTTGAGGAAAACACATATAACGCTTGACAAGTATATATCATATAAAGAAAGGGACAAAACTTGAAACTTATGGCATATCATCAATGCCTGGTCCATATTAACTGTTGTCCCGGCTAGTGGATGACGATTTTGTGCTAGTTTGACCTGCTAAGCCCTCTTTTTCGTCCTCAAAGCGCTTTTCGTCGTTTAGCGCATCGTCGCTGGCGTCTCTATCTTCAGATAATCGCGGCATTTCATCGCCGATTTTGATTTGAAGGGCATTTGCTACGTTCGTTAGTGTAGTATGGCCTACAATGAATAGACATACGGCCAAATTTGAAGCAATGTTGACAATTTCGCTCGGCTTCAAACGCTCACAGAATCGTTAGTTTTTGGAGTTCGCACATAATATTTTGGGTAATAATTCTTCAAAAATGGCTCTGAGCACTATGGGACTTAACAGTTGAGGTCATCAGTCCTGTAGAACTTAGAACTACTTAAACCTAAGTAACCTAAGGACGACAGACACATTCATGCCCGAGGCAGGATTCGAATCCGCGACCGTAGCAGTCGCGCGGTTCCAGATTGAAGCGCCTAGAACCGCTTGGCCACTCCGTCCGGCAGTAATTCTTCAATGTATATACATTCTAAATCATTAATAACAAAATTTCGAGCCTTTTCGACCGTTACCCCGTCGTTCCCGCTTAAATTACTTGTTTGATGGTCATCTAAGTCGTTTCGGGGCTTTTTAAATGTTAATATGAGTCACCCTGTGTACCCGCATCGGAGTCACGCTACGTTGCATATACCCTGCAACAACGCCCTCAAACAGAAACTTTTTCATCGCCCCATATACAGGGCTATTACAAATGATTGAAGCGATTTCATAAAGTCACTGTAGCTCTATTCATTGACATATGGTCACGACACACTACAGATACGTAGAAAAACTCATAAAGTTTTGTTCGGCTGAAGCCGCACTTCAGGTTTCTGCTGCCAGAGCGCTCGAGAGTGCAGTGAGACAAAATGGCGACAGGAGCCGAGAAAGCGTATGTCGTGCTTGAAATGCACTCACATCAGTCAGTCATAACAGTGCAACGAGACTTCAGGACGAAGTTCAACAAAGATCCACCAACTGATAACTCCATTCGGCGATGGTATGCGCAGTATAAAGCTTCTGGATGCCTCTGTAAGGTTAAATCAACGGGTCGGCCTGCAGTGAGCAAAGAAACGGTTGAACGCGTGCGGGCAAGTTTCACGCGTAGCCCGCGCGACGAATAAAGCAAGCAGGGAGCTAAACGTACCACAGCCGACGGTTTGGAAAATCTTACGGAAAAGGCTAAAGCAGAAGCCTTACCGTTTACAATTGCTACAAGCCCTGACACCCGATGACAAAGTCAAACGCTTTGAATTTTCGGCGCGGTTGCAACAGCTCATGGAAGAGGATGCGTTCAGTGCGAAACTTGTTTTCAGTGAGCAACATTTTTTCTTAATGCTGAAGTGTTTAAACCTCCTCTACCAAGAAACGTGCCAGAACTGCGAGCTCGCATCAACGATGCTTTCGAACTCATTGACGGGGACATGCTGCGCCGAGTGTGGGAAGAACTTGATTATCGGCTTGATGTCTGCCGAATCACTAAAGGGGCACATATCGAACATTTGTGAATGTCTAAAAAAACTTTTTGAGTTTTTGTATGTGTGTGCAAAGCATTGTGAAAATATCTCAAATAATAAAGTTGTTGTAGAGCTGTGAAATCGCTTCAATCATTTGTAATAACCCTGTACAATGGCTTTAGTTCGGAGCGTATCGTAATATTCAATTCTCAGAGAAGATATTTCATATAAGGTACTACACAGAAAACAAACTTTTCAAAGCAGCTGATAAGCAATTGAATTTCTCCTTCTTTGGAGGGCCGACGCCCGCATCTCGAGGTCGTGCGGTAGCGTTCTCGCTTCCCACGCCCGGGTTCCCGGGTTCGATTCCCGGCGGGGTCAGGGATTTTCTCTGCCTCGTGATGGCTGGGTGTTGTGTGGTGTCCTTAGGTTAGTTAGGTTTAAGTAGTTCTAAGTTCTAGGGGACTTATGACCACAGCAGTTGAGTCCCATAGTGCTCAGAGCCATTTGATTTTGGGGGGACGAAGACAATCCTGACCCAGAATTTGAATATTACGGACCTATAGCTCGTTAAAAAACATTTTAACCCTAGATATTCCTGTTGTAACGTCCTACGCCGGCGTGATCAGGGGCGCATACTGTACACTAATCTCTTTCCATCTGGTGCAGCCGACTTTTAAAGCTGGCGTGTGTTGTAGTTAACGACAATTTGCTTTCAAGGGGGGAGGGGCGGGCCCTTTAAAACGATAAAAAGAACTGGAGGTAAATAGCAACCTGGGAACGGTTTCTTCGCGTGACCGGCCCGCGATAAGGGGAAATGGCGGCGGTGCATTATGTCTCCGTCCCGCGGCCCGGCCCGTCCTACCCCAGCGGGCAGCACAGTGGGAAGGCTACCGGTAGAGCTGCAGCTGGCGGGCGGCCAGCCGCGTCCGCCGCAGCCGATGGAGCCACCCGTCACGGCCCGGGGTCGGCCGGGCTGTTCCCGCGCCGCGGCGCTCTTCCAACTCGGTCGGCGAAGCCTGCGGCTCACTTGACGTATATCGCCAGCGCCAGAGGGCCAGACGACACGATGATACATCGTCCCGTTTGTTTTCTCTGCTGTGGAAATGCGATACGCTCTGATCTTTCGGTCCGTTAGAATTATTAAAAAGCAGTAGATTTCCCGGCTGCTCAAATGCATTACTTCCAGAATACTGTGTAGCCATATATTGTGACTGTAAAAGTACGAGGTCATTTGTGGCCGATTTTGTACTCTTGTATTCCCATGTTATTTTCTGTTCTGCTGCCTTCCTCTCCTCCCCCTCTTCCCCCCTCTCTCTCCAACATACACACACACACACACACAAATTGTGTATTACGAGGTGCATTCAAGTTCTAAGGCCTCCGGTTTTTTTTCTAATTAACTACTCACCCGAAATCGATGAAACTGGCGTTACTTCTCGACGTAATCGCCCTGCAGACGTACACATTTTTCACAATGCTGACGCCATGATTCCATGGCAGCGGCGAAGGCGTCTTTAGGGGTCTGTTTTGACCACTGCAAAATCGCTGAGGCAATAGCAGCATGGCTGGTGAATGTGCGGCCACGGAGAGTTTCTTTCATTGTTGGAAAAAGCCAAAAGTCACTAGTAGCCAGGTAAGGTGAGTAGGGAGCATGAGGAATCACTTCAAAGTTGTTATCACGAAGAAACCGTTGCGTAACGTTATCTCGATGTGCGGGTGCGTTTTCTTGGTGAAACAGCACACGCGCAGCCCTTCCCGGACGTTTTTGTTGCAGTGCAGGAAGGAATTTGTTCTTCAGAACATTTTCGTAGCATGCACCTGTTACCGTAGTGCCCTTTGGAACGCAATGGGTAAGGATTACGCCCTCGCTGTCCCAGAACATGGACTCCATCATTTTTTCAGCACTGGCGGTTACCCGAAATTTTTTTCGTGGCGATGAATCTGTGTGCTTCCATTGAGCTGACTGGCGCTTTGTTTCTGGATTGAAAAATGGCATCCACGTCTCATCCATTGTCACAACCGACGAAAAGAAAGTCTCATTCATGCTGTCGTTGCGCGTCAACATTACTTGGCAACGTGCCACACAGGCAGCCATGTGGTCATCCGTCAGCATTTGTGGCACCCACCTGGATGACACTTTTCGCATTTTCAGGTCGTCATAGGATTGTGTGCACAGAACCCACAGAAATTCCAACTCTGGAGGCGATCTGTTCAACAGTCATTCGGCGATCCCCCAAAACAATCCTCTCCACTTTCTCGATCATGTCGTCAGACCGGCTTGTGCGAGCCCGAGGTTGTTTCGGTTTGTTGTCACACGATGTTCTGCCTTCATTAAACTGTCGCACCCACGAACGCACTTTCGACACATCCATAACTCCATCACCCCATGTCTCCTTCAACTGTCGATGAATTTCAATTGGTTTCACACCACGCAAATTCAGAAAACGAATGATTGCACGCTGTTCAAGTAAGGAAAACGTCGCCATTTTAAGTATTTAAAACAGTTCTCATTCTCGCCGCTGACGGTAAAATCCCATCTGCCGTACGGTGCTGCCATCTCTGGGACGTATTGACAATGAACTCGGCCTCATTTTAAAACAATGCGCATGTTTCTATCTCTTTCCAGTCCGGAGAAAAAAAATCGGAGGCCTTAGAACTTGAATGCACCTTGTATTAGTTTCTCTCTCTCTCTCTTTTCGAACAGCTTCGTTTTTTGAATGTATTTTATCCATAGTGGATGCTGTGGAATTCCGTGACTGTTCCTTTATGGGGTTGTAGAAAAATATCCTCTACCAGTCACAATAAAAGGTTGTTTATTTGTCACACGACCGGTTTCGGGCTTGCGCTCATCTTCAGGTGTTTATACATTCGTGTACATGTTTGTACTGTTGCAGATCACTGTGTAAATACAAAAAAATTATTTGCTGGTGACTACACAGATACAAGTGGGACAATTGTAAGTGGTAAGGCAGCATTTGACGAAAACATATCTGTACTTACAAAAAGATGAAGCACCATTATTACAGTTATGCTGTGGTGATAGTTTTGCCACTTAGTTACACACTTATGGTCATTTTCACGTCCATATATCTGTTTTACCAAGTATAGCTCCATATTATACTATTATCATGTGCACTCGTGAAATACACTATGTTTACATACAAACATGTGGGCTGTGGTCAAAGAACTTAGATGTAGCAGATGTAAAGATCTTGCTCACATAGAAACTTGTAGGTTCTGGTCAAAGAACTTAGCCACAGGAAGTGCAAAGGTGCTGCATATATAGAAATTTAAAAAACTATTATAGACTGCGACGTTTCTTGACGCACATTATGAAATTTTTTAATTCACATTTTTTACGGAAAACTTAGATCTAGGAAGTACAATGTTGTTATATATATGAAATTACTTAAAGCCATTACAAATTAAAAAATAACAGCTAGAACTGTTTTGAGCCACACTGTTGTCAGAGAACTTAGGTCTAGGAGGTACAATAATGTTACACATATGAAATTTTTGAAATCTAAAACACATTATAGAATGCCAGTTACAGCTTGTGTTTACAATATGACTATTACAAATTATGATAGTGACCCTTGGACTGTTGTATGACTGCTACTTCGAATTTCCATAGAATGTTACTTTGTTATTATATCTGAGGATAATTATTTTCTGTTTTTGAATATTTCATGAAATATGTTAGGATTTATTTGCAAGTTCCACTTGTTCGTTCAGAACAAGATCTGGTGAGTTAGAGCTGCGGATATAAATTTCTAGCTCTTCAAGCAGATTCATTTTCTTTCCTTTGTTCACAGTGTGTAGTATTTGTAGGTTTTCTGTAATGGCTGTGGCTGAGTGACCATGGTATTTTAGGTGCATTGCAAAGGTGGATTTATCAAAATTATTTAGCCGGAAGGCATCCATATGCTCACGGTATCTTATAGTGAAACTCCTTCCAGTTTTTACAGACTATTTCGTGATAGTTAACAAAATCTCTAACACAGCCACAATGTGTGGGCCGGAGAGACCAATAAGAAAGGAATGCAGCTAACTCAATGTCTGGATAGAAGAGTTGGATAAGATATGAGTACAGTTGAATGCTGAAAAAAAAAACATGGTTACAAATCAATATAAACAGGTGGTAAGAAAAGCAGAGGGTGATAGTTTAAATGAAACCATTGAAGCAAGTAAATAAATTTAAATTTTTGGCTCTAGCATCACTGCAGATGGAGAAGGAATTAGAGAAAGCGTTGATGCAGAAGGCCGCCTGCTTAATGCAGACATAACTTTTTCAGCGACAGAGAGCTGTTGAAAATGGCATAGCAGCATATAGAACACTGCAGTTATACGAGTCGAAGGTCACGAGAGGCAAGCTTTAGATGACCCATCATTGAAGTGGACGAGGGACTGCGGCTGCTCATAAATTTGTAGCAATAAGGAATACCAACAGCCGTACGTTTCACGAAGTATATTAATTACATTTCCAGTTTCGACAGTAAGTGTCATCTTCAGGGCCCTACGCAAACTGAATGGTGATATCCAACACTTGGTGCATTACGACGGGTACCATGTATATTCACCGGTCCCACGTGTCTCTATTTACACAATGCGTTCCCTCTAGCCACCTAACAACAACTGCTGTTGTTAGATGGCTGAAGTGAACACTTACTGTATCAAATCTAGCAGCCCGCCGCTGAACTGCTACAATGACTTCAAATGGTTCAAATGGCTCTGAGCACTATGGGACTTAACATCTGAGGTCATCAGTCCTGTAGAACTTAGAACTACTTAAACCTAAGTAACCTAAGGACGACAGACACATTCATGCCCGAGGCAGGATTCGAACCTGCGACCGTAGCAGTCGCGCGGTTCCGGACTGAAGCGCCTAGAGCCGCTCGACCACCGCGGCTGGCCTACAATGACTTCCTTTAATCCGTCCTGATGTAGATCCCAAGCACTCGAGCAGAACTCAAGAGCAGATGGCACTAGCGTCCTACATGTGGTCTTCTTTTCAGATGAACCATAAAGCGAAGTCGACCATTCCCCTTCCCTACTGCAATCCTTACACGCTTGCTCTATTTCATATAGCTTTGCAACTTTCTTCCCAGATATTTAAACGATGTGATTGTGTCAAACAGGACACTACCAGTGCTGCATCTAAACATTTTGCGTTTATTTTTCCTACTCATCGGCATTAACTTAGATTTTTTAACATTTAGAGCTACTTGCTATTAATCACACCAAGTAGAAAATTTGTCTAAGTCATCTTGTATCCTCCTACAGTCACTCAGCTTCGACACCCTACCGCACACCACAGCATCATCAGCGGACAACCGCAGGTTGCTGCCCACCCTGCACGCCAGATCACGTATATAGGATATACTACCGGTCCTATCACACACCTCACTGAAGCAACCTTGACGATACGCTTGTCTATGATGAACACTCGCTACCGAGACCGATATACTGTGTTCTGTTACTGAAGCAGTCCCAAAGTTACTAAGACCTCTGGGAACATAAACCATGTCGCTCGTATCTTCGTCATTCTGCAGTGGGACACTGTGTCAAACCTTTCCGGAAACCTAGGAATATGGAATGTGCAGTGTCCATAGTTCTCAGTGTATGATGAGAGAAAAGGACAAACTGTGTTTCACACTAGCAGTGCTTTCTGAAATCGTATTGATTCGTGGACATAAGCTCCTCATTCTCAAAAAAAAAAAAAAAAAAAAAAAAAAAAAAAAAAAAAAAAACACTGTCAGAACAGGCCGCAAAGGCCCAACGGTACCGACCGGCCACCTTGTCATCTTCAGCCCGTGGATGTCACCGCACCCGGATATGGAGGGGGCATGTGGTCAGCACACTGCTCTCCCAGCTGTTGCCAGAATTCGTGACCGGTGCCACTACTTCTCAGTCAAGTAGTCAAGTAGCTCCTCAATTGGCCTCACAAGGGTTTAGTGCACCCCGCTCCTAAACAGCATTCAGCAGAGCCGGACGGTAACCCAACTAAATGCTACCCGTGCCCAACAGCGCTTAACTTCGATGATCTGTGGGGAACCTGTGTTACCACCACAGCAAGGACTTTGGTTTTCTCAGTCTCAAAGAAATTTATTATATTCTAACTCAGAATGCGTTCTAGGATTCTGCAGCAAACTGATGTTAAGAATATTGTTCTGTAATTCTAAGGGTCCGTTCTTTTACGATTGTTACATGCAGGAGTCAACTGTGCTTTTTTTAAGTCATTTGGGACTTTGTGCTGGGCGAGAGGTTCACGACAAATGCAAGCTAAGTACGGGACTAGTACTGTTTGTAAAGTCGAACTGGATTCCCTTCAGGACCTGTCGACTTACTTGTTTTCAACTCTTTCAACTGTTTCAGATGTTTCTGTATGCCGTCCGTACGGGAGTCTGTTCGATGGTCAAACGACGGTATGATTATACGATTCTCCTGTGTGAATGATTTCTGAAACGCAAAATTTAGAACTCCGGCTCTCGTTTTGCAATCTTCAACTTCCGAACCAAACTGGTAAACGAGTGACTGGATGGAAGTCTTAGACCCGCTGAGCGATTTTACACAGCACCAGAATTTCTTCTGATTTCGGCCAGGTATTTTGCTAAGGTAACACGGTGGTAGTTGTTGGATGCTTGGCGCACAGATCTTTTCAAAGACGCACAAATCTCTACTAACCTTTACCTGTCATCATTTGCGAGTTCTCTTTGGAATCGAGAGTCAAAAGGCGTTTGTTTCCTCGACATTTTACAGATGTCTTTCTTAAACCGTGCTGGGTCTTTTCATTTACAGTCTGTTTAAACTTTGCCCATAATTCCTCTACGCCCATCCTACTAAGTGACGTCAACTCATTGTCTAAGTATGATTGTGGCAAGTGTTTATATGTTGCCGCGAACGAGGAGAAACCTATTCGGACTCTGGACGCGAAGCTTGATCCAGAAGAACCGACTCAGAGTCGCACTGGTCACCACTTTCTAGACATCTAAATGTATACGGTGCCTTTAAGGTGAATTTCACCAACTGCGGCCTGCTCTTCCAGCAGCAACAATCGCTGATCGATCTAAGCACACTGTGATAGCTTTCCGATTAGCAGTCCACAATCACTGTCGAACGAATTAGTTACAGTCAGATCGCGTTATCCATCATTAAAATTAGACCCAATTTTCCACCATCTTTCCAAATTTGCCAACCATACGTCAGTAAACACTTCATTTTATTAAACAGGAGCATGGATGAAACCGACGTGTTACGTTGATCTATATCCTATGTTCTTCATGTCTTTTGGAAATAAATATGTCGTTATCTTGAAGGTCATCAGACAGTATTCCTTTGCTCTTCATTAATTTCATTAATCTAATTGGGGAACAGTAGGAATAATGTTACATGCTCAGGACGAAATACTTTTCTCATTCACGTTTAGAATCCGTGGCGTTTGATTTCACACAGTTTGACTGGAGGCTGGTTCTGTGTCGTGGAAACATTCAATACGGAAGGTAATTAGATGTACACTCGTACCCACTGTAACACCAATAATCGATAGATTTATGTATATTCCGTGTAAGTTCTCTGCTGATATTGTAAGCTAGTGTATCTACATAGTCAACATCTTTGGTTGTGCAAATATATAATAATTATTACAATTATTTTAGCGTTTTAAGAAATTGTGCTGTAACTGTACCTCTGGTTTTATATGTAATACTCTGTTAATGCAATAATTTGTAAAAACTGTGTACATATCAGCAGTCCGTAAGTAGGAAAGTTAAATGTAAAACCTGTGGCAAAGCCCCGCCGCTAGGGAAGTAGTTTGGCGTGACTGGAAAAGGTGGACCTCGCGCGCGAGGCGTTTGATTCCTGTGTGGCGAATGGCATAGTCGAGTTCTGACTGTGATACTGAGTGATCAGCAGTAGGCTTACTCAGCTATTGTGGTTAATTTGGATGTAAAAATCGAGGCAGGAAGAGCTTGCAAGAATGTAAAATACCCCCGGATGGAACGCAAGGTGGTCTATCGACCGTGGTATCATTATTGACCCTATTTGGTTAAATTTACGACGCCAAGAAGAGTTAATCAGGGCGTCACTAACCTCAACAATCATGGTTGCTTTACCGCCAAATTTATAGCCACTGTAATTTACCACAAGTACAGTACAATCGTTATCTAAATACGTACATCCAATAGACCAGCTACAATGTATTGAATAATAACTTTTTGTGGAACTTCTACATATGAACAAAGGGATTATCATCAGTCACATTCCTAGACAGGGTTCTTTCCAAGTGAATTAATTCCGAGTATCCTGTTTCTATTAAACTGACAGTGTTTGCAGTTTGATTGATTTTGTGGAATATGAAGTTTTGTTAGTTTTCTGTACAGTAGTAAATGATCTACTCCATATAATTTTTCGTCTTACAGTTCCCTAAAGCGTGTTCATGAAAAAAGCTTTTCATGAAATAAGAAGCAGCCATGGAAAGAATCAGTGAGAAAAATATAAATTGCTTATAATTATCTGTAAGTACTAATTTTAAATAGACACCAGTGCTATTTCACCCTGAACAGGTCTTTAAACTTGTAATTGTTTGTTTCTTTGCATATGTTGTAGTAGTTTTTTCAAGTCGTGCAGTCATTTGCAAAATCAGTTTCACTTGAAGTCCAACGGAATGTTATAGCAAGCTCGTCGATTCTCTGCTGGGTCGTCGGAACAAGGAAAGCCAACCTTAGTTCATCAGGATAATTCCTTATGTGGTCCCAATTTTGATAAAAAAATTCCAACGCAGACATTAGCTGTAAAGAATAAACTTTATTCAGAACGTGACCGTTCCCTTCCTTTTACAAAATGTCATATATACACGATTACGAACAACAAATGTTAAATACTTCACCTCACTTTGTATAACATCATCTTTCGCTGGTTCATCGCTATCAATTTGTACACCAATATAAAAAGGATTAATACCCTGAAACAATTTGTTCTTTGCCTTACATTGATTTTCTAGATCGGGCCAACCTTTAACTTTACCAATATCTGCACTTTGCTCTGGTTTTGAATAAGTTACAAATTTCAACCTATTTTTTCTACTATACTTACGCCAAGGCCACAAGCAGGCTCCAACGTGCCTGACAGGCTTGGACATGTACCAACACGTTCCGCAAGCGGTAGGCGGGGGTATAAAAAGCCGAGCCACCTCTTTCTTGTTACAGTCGACTCACACTCCGTTGGCGGGAAGGCCAATTTTATCAAAACTGTCCTGTCTATTTGGAACGTTTTGGAGTATTGTGTTGCGGAAGAGTTATTTGCGAAAGGTAACGCAACGCATTTGCATTGTTCTCTTAAATTAGCCGAAGGCAAATTATTAAATGATGTAAGGACCGGTATAGAGTTTATGTTTGGTAGCATTATAGGTGTTTTTGATGTTCAGAAGTGTCGTAGTAGGAAGAATGCGTTGACATATATTACTAAATCAGATCCGGATCCTATTAGTAATTGTAATGAATCCGCTCTGTCCTTTAATGTAAGGCTTCGGCGTTGGGCAGAACGTACACAATACATTGTTATACCGATCCATTTCTCGTGAACAACTGGTCACGTGTCCGATTTATAGAGAAATATTTTGAATCTTTTCAGGGGAAGAAACACGTTGCACGGTCGTTAACGGAGTGTCATCTTACGTACAATGGCTGGGCGGGCCGCGTGGTCCGCTGGTATAATGAGGCCTTTCGGTCCAAGATGGTACGTAAGAGGCAATTGTATTTTATTAACTGTTGAACTAATTTTGCATTATTCATTATACTTAAAGTTATTTCCTTGACATTTTCTCAATTTTGTGTGTTACCTTTTACAACTGATGATGGTTCTTCAAACCATACGAGTTTAAAGGACCCCATTAGTTAACTTATGTGTTAAATGGAAGTAAAGTCTCCTTCTGATCAAGTTGTAGTGGGACGTGAAATTGAAGCGTCACCCATCCACCAGTGTCAGCCCAGTTTGCAGGTGAATATAAGTTTAATTTAGTTTTTGTTTATGTATTTTTGTAATATTTGTAATGGTTGTGAATTGTCTAAAGTTTTTGTATTTATTTTTTTATGTTTCATGTACGGAGAGGGCGGCGCAACGAACGGAGACAGCATCTTCATTGCCGGGACCAGAGAGAAAATTGCTGGCCACTATACGTCGCGGGTCGACAGCCAAAGAGCAACAGAAGATCCTGAAACCGAGTTGTTGCGTCGTGCTTCTAAAAATTGAAAAAAAATAAGAATTTGTAATTTTTGTACAACAATGACGTCATAGAAAGTTAATCATGTTGTAAATGTTCAGTTCTATCTTGTCAAGGCTCAGGTTCACGTCTATATGTAGGAAGACAATAAACTACTGGATGCTACCAAAGTTTAAATACGTGTTCCGAGAATTTATTTATGAAGAATTATGTTACGTAATTTATTTGACAAGATTATTAATTTTGACAACGTTCATCGCAAGTTTGAATCTCGAAAGTTTATTCAATGTGGTTCTAATATTTATTAAAGCAGATCACTTGCATTGATATAATTTCTGAGAAGAAACAAACGACATCTAAATTGAAAAAGTTTGCGCAAACCAATTGAACTGAGTAACGTAATTCTGCGCATACGACTCAAATGATGTTTTACAGTTTCGTTCAAGAACCATTCTGAGACAATTTAAAAGGAATATAAATAATTTTGAAGTGTGTTGTAACTGACGTAGGTGACGAAGTCTGCACATGGTCATGTGTCAAAAGAAAATCATTTATACAAAACGTACGTCGCTACACTTTGTAGTACTACAATCACTTATTCTGTAACAAAACTCCTCTTATAAATAATAATTGTACTGCCCATTTATATAGATCGTCTGCAAATTTCTGAAGCCCATAGTAATCAGTACCGTTTCAAATCATGATCTCTCTGTGATGAGTAATTTAAAATAATATTAGTTCATGCCATTGCCAGTCAGACTTTCTTAGTAGGTTCATATGCCCTTCTCCATTTGTTCATTATACTGCATAGTAGTTCTTGTCAATAGAAAGTGTTATTGTGAGTTAGTGTGCCGCTACATTTATTGACCATTCCCTGTTCTGGATAAGGGTAAGCTGTTGTGTTTTTTTTTTTTTTTTTTTTTTTTTTGCAAAGGCAAGTTACTGTATAATATTGAGAGTAACTGCGTTGGAAGAGATTAGTTAGGGCACCAAGCGCGGTTAGTTCTCTTAGGTGAACTTTATTTCCGCTTTTCCATAAAACTTCATGCCGCATTGCCTAATTAGGCTGGCGACCGCATGTATACATAATTACAGTTTACTGTCTTATTAGTAGAACATCAGTTCAAAAGCCGGCCGCTGGTGGCCGAGCGGTTCTGGCGCTACAGTCTGGAACCGCGCGACCGCTACGGTCGCAGGTTCGAATCCTGCCTCGGGCATGGATGTGTGTGTTGTCCTTAGGTTAGTTAGGTTTAAGTAGTTCTAAGTTCCAGGGGACTTATGACCTCAGCAGTTGAGTCCCATAGTGCTCAGAGCCATTTGAACCATCAGTTCAAAACCTGTTTACTTTGCTATTGTCACTGTTTCTCTTACTTCGTGATTATGAAATTATAGTACGATTTCTTTTCATCAGATACAGTCATGGTGAGGCTAAACCCTCTCAGAATGTTAACATTATCGGCAATTGCCAATTTGGTAAGGGACGGCAGTGTTACACCGCCCACCAAACAGGACATGCCTTTGTAATGAGTAGGTGACAGGGAAAAAGCTTTCAGCAATTGCTAGTCAGAAAGAAAACGTATGCCGGTCTTTTCCCGTTGGTATATGGAGGGCAAGTTACCAGTCAAATTATTAATTTTATACGGTGCCGTTGTTGACGTGCTTGTCACTACTGCTACTGCTTTAAAAGAGTCCGTGAACGTAACTGCTCTAGAGAATGTAATAGTCCGTCTTGACCCGCCCGAACAGCCTCACGCGCTAGCATGTCGCTCCCGGGATTCGGGGAGGCACGCCAGCCCCGGACCGAATTCGCCTGGCGTATAAACGGCGGGAGCCTGGATGTGGTTTTTAGGCAAGATGCCGGGAACCGATTTCCTCCTTACATGGTATATCTGAATTTTACTTTTTGTGTGTAACATTTTGTCCCGTAAGATAATTACTTCTCATTGTTGTCTTTTTATCTGACGGTTTATGCAATAAAAAGCAATCAAGGCCGAATATTACTTTGTCTATTTACATTTATAAGGTGTTAACCTCAGTGCATGGGCAAAAAAAAAGTGAAATAAAATAAACGAAGACTCTGTAGCATGAAGTAGACTTTTTCAGCACAATCGCTGGCGCCAAAGACTCTGACCTATATATTTGCTCTGTGATGCCGAAGGCCTTTGGTCAAGAGTATCGTTGTAGGACAGACGGACTGTAAGCAACCACGCGCGAGGTAAATCCATCGGCCGATTTACGAACATTTGACACCCAGTACAAAGAACAAATAAGAGCACAGAAATATGGAACGAGCTACTCAACTGTTGCAGAACATTTGAGAGAAAATAACCAGGAACCTACTACAAGAGAAAATGATATGAAAATAATTAGAATAAATAATTAAAGACATCTCCTAAGATTACAGGAAAATTATCATAAGGCTGAAAAGAAACAACTACTAAATGACCAAGTAAATGTGACTAAACAACTCACTGTTTACACTGATTGATCATATAATAGACAAAACCCCAACAAATGATTACACATCTGATTCGTCTCATACGTATATACAGGAAAATATAACAATAATAATAATTATTATTATTTTTAAGAATAAATAAATGAATGAAAAATAGTGATAAAAATAAAATAAATAATTTTTATTTTACTAAAAAAAATCTCTTCCCTCTAATATACACACACGCATACACACACAAACACACACACACACACACACACACACACACAAACACACAAACACACAAACACACATTCATAAACAGTTGAATGCAGAAAACTGAGAATGTTGGTAACACTTAGAAAAACAGAAGAAACTTCGTATTAAAAAGATGGCAGTTACAGTGATGTGTAATGTAAGATGTCCACCTGGTTGCCAGATGAGAAAAAGCAGTTTGCTTAGATATAATGAATTGGAAGTTACTTGTAAGTACCTTTCCATTTCATAAAAATACGTTAAGGAACTGTTTTAAAGCTATAACCTAGATGTGAAACCATAACCTATGTGTAAAAATGGACAAATCATGTAATATTTCAGGACACCGACTGAAATTGACTTGTAAAAAAGGCGAAACGCGTCTGAGTGCATAAATAAAAGTAAAAGTTTCCATTTGCAGCATGCAAAAAGAGGCATTTTCTTTGAAGCAACTGCAATTTATATACACCTGTATGGTATAATGTCTAAAAAAAGAATTCGCTAGGAACAGGCAGAGGTCAAATGGTCAAATGGTAATGAAATCACACTACGGAGGGTGGGCGAAGGAAAAAACGAGTTCATTGGTTACCGTAGGATACAATGCTTTGGCATTATATCACGGAAAGTAGGCGAAAAGTTAAGGACAAAAAAGGTAAAGCCCCCGTTCTTTATCCCACAGGATCTTGGACAAAGATTTGTAAACAGAGAGAAGATAACTTGTGAAAAATACGACGCCACTAACGTATATTGCATCAGTTTCGACGATTGTCCTGCTAGGTATGTGGTTGACTGGCAGAGGATTGCCGGCCGCTGGTGGCCGAGCGGTTCTGGCGCTACAGTCGGGAACCGCGCGACCGCTACGGTCGCAGGTTCGAATCCTGCCTCGGGCATGGATGTGTGTGTTGTCCTTAGGTTAGTTAGGTTTAAGTAGTTCTAAGTTCTAGGGGACTTATGACCTCAGCAGTTGAGTCCCATAGTGCTCAGAGCCATTTGAGCCATTTGGCAGAGGATTTGGTATTAGGTTCAGAGAACGCTGGAGTCTAAGGAATTCGAAATCTATTTAAATTGTGGTGTCACCGCTAGAGACCACACTTGCTAGGTGGTAGCTTAAATCGGCCGCGGTCCATTAGTACATGTCGGACCCGCGTGTTGCCACTGTCAGAATCGCAGACCGAGCGCCACCACAAGGCAGGTCTCGAGAGACGTACTAGCACTCGCCCCAGTTGTACGGACGACATTGCTAGCGACTACACGTACGAAGCCTTTCTCTCAATTGCCGAGAGACAGTTAGAATAGCCTTCAGCTAAGTCCATGGCTACGACCTAGCAAGGCGCCATTTGTACCATTGCATGTATCTCAAGATAGTCTCACTTGTATCATCAAGAATGCTGTATACCAAAGGACGATATAAAAGTTAAGTGTTCTAGTAGCTACGTTCTTTTCTTTATCACATTCATTACGAATCCTGTTCCAGACTTCGCGCCAGTCGGCGTGTGTGTACGTGTGCCCTTTCGGCTACCCGTCACTGTGGACTGGCTGCCTTGTCAGTCCACTACATAAATAACCACTTACGTGATTCTGGTCACTCTGCCAAAGGTGTAGCTAATTATTTAGAAGTCCTACACGGAGAGGTAAAGGATCAGATCTTAAACATTCTGGAAGAGATCGAAATTTTGCGGGGTCTAAAGCTGTACCCCCCACACACCCTTAACAGTCAGGTGGAGTTAAGAAACTACAAAATAACGTCGAACTTTGATTGCCTTCCAAGGACATATTGTCATAGTTGTTCAACTGCTTCGTTATTGATCCTTGGCTTATTGTTATGTGCTCTAGCATCTGGTCTATTAGGTTTTAATGACATTTACGCTGAAGTATTTTATAGTTTATATGGCTATACTGCGCAACGGGAACCTCAGTCATACCCATGATATCTGGATACGTGCGAAATGTTTGTAACTTCCCTAATACGTGCCCTCCCTAATACACATGATCATACAGGGTGTTTCAAAAATGACCGGTATATTTGAAACGGCAATAAAAACTAAACGAACAGCGATAGAAATACACCGTTTGTTGCAATATGCTTGGGACAACAGTACATTTTCAGGCGGACAAACTTTCGAAATTACAGTAGTTACAATTTTCAACAACAGATGGCGCTGCAAGTGATGTGAAAGATATAGAAGACAACGGAGTCTGTGGGTGCGCCATTCTGTACGTCGTCTTTCTGCTGTAAGCGTGTGCTGTTCACAACGTGCAAGTGTGCTGTAGACAACATGGTTTATTCCTTAGAACAGAGGATTTTTCTGGTGTTGGAATTCCACCGCCTAGAACACAGTGTTGTTGCAACAAGACGAAGTTTTCAACGGAGGTTTAATGTAACCAAAGGACCGAAAAGCGATACAATAAAGGATCTGTTTGCAAAATTTCAACCGACTGGGAACGTGACGGATGAACGTGCTGGAGAGGTAGGGCGACCGCGTACGGCAACCACAGAGGGCAACGCGCAGCTAGTACAGCAGGTGATCCAACAGCGGCCTCGGGTTTCCGTTCGCCGTGTTGCAGCTGCGGTCCAAATGACGCCAACGTCCACGTATCGTCTCATGCGCCAGAGTTTACACCTCTATCCATACAAAATTCAAACGTGGCAACCCCTCAGCGCCGCTACCATTGCTGCTCGAGAGACATTCGCTAACGATATAGTGCACAGGATTGATGACGGCGATATGCATGTGGGCAGCATTTGGTTTACTGACGAAGCTTATTTTTACCTGGACGGCTTCGTCAATAAACAGAACTGGCGCATATGGGGAACCGAAAAGCCCCATGTTGCAGTCCCATCGTCCCTGCATCCTCAAAAAGTACTGGTCTGGGCCGCCATTTCTTCCAAAGGAATCATTGGCCCATTTTTCAGATCCGAAACGATTACTGCATCACGCTATCTGGACATTCTTCGTGAATTTGTGGCGGTACAAACTGCCTTAGACGACACTGCGAACACCTCGTGGTTTATGCAAGATGGTGCCCGGCCACATCGCACGGCCGACGTCTTTAATTTCCTGAATGAATATTTCGATGATCGTGTGATTGCTTTGGGCTATCCGAAACATACAGGAGGCGGCGTGGATTGGCCTCCCTATTCGCCAGACATGAATCCCTGTGACTTCTTTCTGTGGGGACACTTGAAAGACCAGGTGTACCGCCAGAATCCAGAAACAATTGAACAGCTGAAGCAGTACATCTCATCTGCATGTGAAGCCATTCCGCCAGACACGTTGTCAAAGGTTTCGGGTAATTTCATTCAGAGACTACGCCACATTATTGCTACGCATGGTGGATATGTGGAAAATATCGTGCTGTAGAGTTTCCCAGACCGCAGCGCCATCTGTTGTTGAAAATTGTAACTACTGTAATTTTGAAAGTTTGTCCGCCTGAAAATGTACTGTTGTCCCAAGCATATTGCAACAAACGGTGTATTTCTATCGCTGTTCGTTTAGTTTTTATTGCCGTTTCAAATATACCGGTCATTTTTGAAACACCCTGTACTATCAGTGTGGCCCTGCACGGCGAACGATTGGAGGGTTTGCTGTCCGCCGCTTCATAGCGTGATGTGAGTTTTCTTAACCATGGGCTTTCACTGTTGCTACCTGGCGCTTTTACCTTTTCTTGTTTTCTTATTTTGCTCCTTTTATTGTAGGTAAACGCGCCTTTAACTTGTCAGCCTCTCAACTATCTCTCAACTAATCAGTTTGAATCTTGTTGCGGGTAACAGTACTTTTATTTCGAGAAATTTGAGTCCTGTTCTTTCCCATATGAAGCCTTGGATGTTTGACTGACGTGTGAGTGTATCATATTGATTGTCATGAACGTAGATTAATAGAATAGAATCCGTTTTTTAGCATACCCTACTGGCCATTAAAATTGCTACACGACGAAGATGACGTGCTCCAGACGTGAAATTTAACCGACAGGAAAAAGATTCTGTGATATGCAAATGATTAGCATTTCAGAGCATTCACACAAGGTTGGCGCCGGTGGTGACACCTACAACGTGCTGACATGAGGAGAGTTTCCAAACGATTTATCATATACAAACAGCAGTTGACAGGCGTTGCCTGGTGAAACATTGTTGTGATGTCTCGTGTAAGGCGGAGAAATGCGTACCATCACGTTTCCGACTTTGATAAAGGTGGGATTGTCGCCTATCGCGATTGCGGTTTATCGTATCGCGACATTGCTGCTCGCGTTGGTCGAGATCCAATGACTGTTAGCAGAATATGGAATCGGTGGGTTCAGGAGGGTAATACGGAACGCCGTGCTGGATCCCAACGGCCTCGTATCACTAGCAGTCCAGATGACAGGCATCTTATCCGCATGGCTGTAACGGATCTTTCGACTGCTGCCCTGGGCAGCACATTCTCCAGATCTCTCACCAATTGAAAACGTTTGGTCAATGGTGGCCGAGTAACTGGCTCGTCACAATACGCCAGTCACTACTCTTGATGAACTGTGGTATGGTGTTGAAGCTGCATGGGCAGCTGTACCTGTACACGCCATCCAAGATCTGTTTGACTCAATGTCCAGGCGTATCAAGGCCGTTATTACGGCCAGAGGTGGTTGTTCTGGGTATTGATTTCTCAGGATCTATGCACCCAAATTGTGTGAAAATGTAATCACATGTCAGTTCTCGTATGATATATTTGTCCAATGAATACCCGTTTACCATCTGCATTTCTTCTTGCTGTAGTAATTTTAATAGCGAGTAGTATAATAAAGATCGTACGTATCTTGTGTGATCTGAAATCACGAAACTGGTCGTGTTCGTATAAAAGTTCATAGACAGCTGAAAGCGGTTTATTTCAGGAACATAGCTATTGAGAAAATTTAGAAAACCATTATTTCATGTTGACCGCTGAACGATTGTACTACAGCTAACTTACATTTCGCCTAAGGACCACGAAGATAAGATAAAAGAAATCAAAGTCATTTTTTCCTCTCTCTATTTACGAGTGGAACAGGGTAGGAAATTACCAGTAGTGGTGCAAGGTACCTCCATCCGGAACCGTGCGGTGGCTTGCGCAGTATATATGCAGATGTAAACGTAGATCACGGGGTGTTTTACAGTTAGAGTTCCGAGAGCATAAGTTCCTAGAAGAATCAACTTACGTATCACTCTCTCCTACGTATATCTCCCGAAAAGATCATGAAGGGAAAACTAGAGATATATGAGGTCACGAGGTGGTTTTCCAGTGATCGTTCTTCCGCGAACCATTCGCGGACTGGACCAGTCATGAAACTCCCTGGCAGATTGAAACTATGTGCTGGACCGAGACTCGAACTCGGGACCTTTGCCTTTCGCAGGCAAGTCGACACAGCTTCACTTCGGTCAGGACCTCGCCTCCTACCTTCCAAACTTGACAGAAGCTCTCCTGCGAACGTTGCAGAACTAGCACTCCTGAAAGAAAAGTTCTGCAAGGTTCGCACGAGAGCTTCTGTAAGGTTTGGAAGGTATGAGGCGAGGTCCTGGCAGAAGTAAAGCTGTGACGACAGGGCGTGAGTCGTGCTTGGGTAGCTCAGATGGTAGAGCACTTGCCTGCGAAAGGCAAAGGTCCCGAGTTACACACAGTTTTAATCTGCCAGGAAGTTTCATATCGGAGCACACTCCGCTGCAGAGTGAATTTCTCATTCTGGACCAGTCATACTCAAAGAACCCCCTGCCGCAAGCCGTTATGTGGTTTGCGGAATATAAATGCAGATGTAGACGGCAGTATATCACTGTTTCAAAGTTTAATCCGCGTCTTGCAAGTAAATTAGACACGATTAACATCACAACCTATATCCCGAAGCGAGGGATGCTGGCCGTTCGACAGGAAACGAAAGTTCAATTGGCTAGTGTTCGGTCGCTCCCCTCCTGTCGATCGTCGCGTTTCGCAGCGCTGCCGCCGATTGCTGTAAAACTCGCAGCACGCGACGGTGGCGCAATTTGTGTTGGCGAAAGGAGCGCTCCACTAAAGCAAAGAAGCGCGCCGTATCTTGGGCGGGCATCTCACGCGACCTCCCGTGCCGTGGCAGCCCACTCGAGTCCTCGGCGGCTGGCGGCTGGTGGACTGGCAGAACCGCGTGCCGTGCCGTGCCGTGCCGTGTTCCACCGCGCTGCGGCGGTGTTGACCGCCGGCCCCACGTGGCGATAGCGCCGACACTTTGCACGCGCCGCCGAGGGGCGGGGCCGCGCACGCCCCCGACACCGGTTCTCACTTTGTACGCACACACGTACTTCTCCCCTGAGGCGTGCACCGGGCCACCTTCATTCCCGTCCCCACCGTACATACGTAGCTCTCCCCAGAGGCGTGCACCGGGCGACCTTCATTCCGGGCCCCACGTGGCCCAGGAACACGTTAAGGGGCTGCGGAACGCCCTATACTTGCAATGTTAAAATAACGCTTATAAATTACATCTTTCCTCACAAAGTATTTGAGGTAGGAAGTTGAACTTTTTACAGATTATTTATTGGAATATGGGCTACAACTTAACACAGGGATTTTACAAAATTTTAGTTCAGTTATTAAAGATGATTTTTTCCAATTGTAATGAAAATTCACAACATTTTTTTGCAATTTTTTATTTATATATTCAAAAATATACAGTTTTTTGGAAAAAGGCTGTGTTAAATTATGCAGAAGGTACTGTGTAACATTTACTGAAAGATCCTTAGAAAACATGTAATTAGTATGAGAAAATAAAAGTTTTGGGAATCGAGCGACAAAGATTGGATTAACTTTTTAGTGCATTCCAGGTCTATAGGATGGATTATCTTCATCCTCTACAAACTCCTCCTCCAGCTTCCTCTTTTTCCTCCTCCTGTTTACTCTTGCTTGTATTTCTAGACTCTTTACAGCCCTGTCTGCAGCCGGAAGGCGTTCCTTGTCTAAAGCAAGCATCGCTCGTACCATGTTAGAACCTATCTTCATTCCCATATTTCTAAATACCTTTGGCTTTCCAACATTTCTCCTTTTCTTAAAAGCCTTCAGAGGACTTCTAATAACTTTACTTTTACTCATTATTATACTTCAACAAAACAGAGACTCAAGAAACAGAATTAATTACGAATATTTTCGAGATAACGACAGAGTAAATAAACATGAAACAATCGACAATCACACCAGCGATATATATTGAACCATCACAGGTTAGCCACAACACATACTTTATCTCACATCACTAAAATGTACCTGATGAACACGGACGTTAATAATAACACCATTTGACAGCAGTTTAACAGCGCCACAGTGGGTCACGCCCATGTACAACACATTTCAAAAAAAATTTAAAAATAGTTGTAGTCTTCGGAGTTGAATAAATTATATATTTATTAAAAGGTAATAGTCTGCAGATTCAGAAAACGCAAAAAAGTAAAAATTGAACTTTTCATGATTTTGAGCCTTTCCGGAGCCCCTTAACGGCGCAGCGGTTAACGCTAGCTGCTAGCTGCAATTCAGCACGAGCGGAAGTTTCACCCGGTTACAGCTGTAGTGGTATCGATTCACATTGTCCACCATCCCTCGAAAAATCCATGCAATAATTTCAAGAAGATACCTCGCGAACTTTCTGTCCCCGAGATGTCGACGTACAGGTAGAGCCAAACAAATGATTACAATTTCAGAAAAATTGGATAATTTATTCTGGAGAAACAGCTTTATAAATTTAGCAAGTCAATAACGCGTTGCTTCATCTCCGTCCCTTATGCAAGCAGTTATTCGGCTTGGCGTTGATTGATAGAGCTGTCGGACGTACACCTGGGGGATATGATGCCAAATTCGTCCAATTGGCGCGTAAGATCGTCAGAATTGCCTTTCATGACAAGCCATATTGAGCAGTCACTTCAGCAGGATAATGCACGCCCGCATACGGTTGATCGCACTGTACTTCTGTTAGAGACGACAAATGATTTGCAAGAGCAGTTCAACGGACTGAATAGCGTCCACTACTTGACTTCGCGATTACCAGATCCTATCTTGGCCAGCAAGTTCGCCAGATCTCTCCCCAACTGAGAGCGTTAATTTTTATTTACACGTCAAGTTACGTAGCACCAAATTGAGGACCAAATCTCCAAGGTCATGGAACGTGTCAGTACATGAAACTACAACATAAAAGTAATGACAGTTAAAAATAAATGTTCATGAACCTGAAAAAAGTCACTCGATAAGTTTAAGTAAACACTATCAGCAATACAATAAGAATTAGCTTAATTTTTCAAGGAACTCCTCGACAGAATGGAAGGAGTGACCCATGAGGAAACTCTTTAGTTTCGATTTGAGAGCGCGTGGATTACTGCTAAGATTTTTGAATTCCAGTTGCAGCTTATTGAAAATGGATGCAGCAGTATACTGCACAACTTTTTACACAAGAGTTAAGGAAGTCCGATCCAAATGTAGGTTTGATTTCTGCCGAGTATTAACCGAGTGAAAGCTGCTTATTCTTGGGAATAAACTAATATTGGTAACAAGAAACGACAAGAAGGAATACACATATTGAGAGGCCAATCTCAGAATACCCAGACTCGTGAACAGAGATCGACAAGAGATCCGTGACCTCACATCACTCATTGCCCAAACCGCCCGTTTCTGAGCCAAAAATATTCTTGTAGAATGGGAAGAGCTACCCCAAAATATAATACCATACGACATAAGCGAATGAAAATAAGCGAAGTAGACTAATTTTCGTGTCGAAGTATCACTCACTTCTGATACCGTTCGAATAGTAAAAATGGTAGTATTAAGTCTTTGAACAAGATCCTGAACGTGGGCTTTCCACGACAGCTTACTATCTATCTGAACACCTATAAATTTGAACTGTTCAGTTTCACTAATCATATGCCCCTTCTGTGAAATTAAAACGTCAGGTTTTGTTAAACTGTGTGTTAGACACTGTAAAAACTGGGTCTTACTGTGATTTAACTTTAGTTTATTTTCTACAAGCCATGAACTGAGGTCATGTACTGTACTATTTGAAACCGAGCCAACGTTGCACACAACATACTTTACTACCAAGCTAGTGTCATCAGCAAACAGAAATATTTTAGAGTTACCCGTAATACTAGAGGGCATATCATTTATATAAATAAGGAACAAGAGTGGCCCCAACGCTGATCCCTGGGGCACCCCCCACTTGACAGAACCCCACTCAGACCCCAGATCACTGCCGTTATCAACATTGTAATGACCTTTCGCGTCTGGAAGATTATGGGCAGTGCCCTACAATCTCTTAAGGATTTTGACTATTAATGCGCCAGTTGGACACAATTTGGCACGGTGTGCCACAGAACATCCAACTACTCTATCAATGAATTTCAAACCGAATAACTGCTTGCGTAAGGGCCAGAAGTGGGCCAATGCGTTATTGACTTGCTCATTTTGTGAAGCTCTTTCTCTTGAATAAATCATCCAATCTTTTTCTGAACATCTGCATCACATCTACCGATTTCCATTCTGTTCGCATAGTTTTTTGTCTTAGACTGTATATCGGTCTAATATTCAATAAAAGATAGTTTGAAATTGCAGTGACCAACTAAAATGTCTCGTTAAGTGAACCACAGTTATAAAGAAGCGCGCAGTGATCCAGTTTCTTGAAGTTACAGACTTTCACGAGAGGCAATACTGACCTACAACATACCTTAGAAGATAGGCTAGAGGAAGACAAATCTATTTTAACAACAATTGTAGATTTAAATAAACTTGTCATACTTTTGACTGGACTACACACTTAGAAATCGTTATGGTAGCAGGAATAAAGTACTGGGAACGAAGATTACATACAACTTGTACAGAAACCAGACGGCAGTTACAAAACCGAACGATATAAAAGGGAAGCAGTGATTCAGAAGAAATGTGTGACACGGGATTGAACCCTGTTGCCAGTGTTATTCAACAACACTGAACGAGCGGACCTGAAGTGTCGAGGAGAAATTTGGAGGTGGAATTAAAGTTCAGGGAGAAGAAATAAAGCCCGCATCTCGTGGTCGTGCGGTAGCGTTGTCGCTTCCCACGCCCGGGTTCCCGGGTTCGATTCCCGGCGGGGTCAGGGATTTTCTCTGCCTCGTGATGGCTGGGTGTTGTGTGCTGTCCTTAGGTTAGTTAGGTTTAAGTAGTTCTAAGTTCTAGGGGACTGATGAGCATAGATGTTAAGTCCCATAGTGCTCAGAGCCATTTGAACCATTTGAAGAAATAAAAACTTTGGGATTGGGCAGTCACACTGTAATTCTGTCAGAGCTGACAAATAACTTGCCACAGCAGCTGAGCGGATTGAAGAGTGTGTTGAAAAAAGATTGTAAGATGAATACTAAGAAAAAAAACAGGGGCAGTGAAATGCAGTCGAATTAAATCCGACTATGCTGAGGGGTTTGGATTTAAAAATGAGACACTAAAAATAGTAGATGAGTTTTATTGATTGGGCAGCAAAATAACTTGTAATAGCCGAAGGAGAGAAGGGAAAAATGCAGACTCGGAATAATATGAAGAAGATCTGTGAAAATGGGGAATTTGTTCATACCTAATATAAATTAAAGTGTTATAAAATCTTTTCTGAAGGTATTTCTCTGAAATGAAGCGTTGTGCGGAGGTGAAATGTAGACGATAAGCAATTCAGTCAGGTACAGTATAGAAGCTTTTGAAATATGCTGTTACTGAACAACGCTGAAGGCTATCTGGATATATCTAGTAACTACTAACGAGGCCCTGAATCTAAATACGGAAAAAAGATGGCGCAACTTGACTAAATCATATCCGATGGTAGCAACTGTATATACAATACAAAGTAAGGTTTTCCTGTAGGAGGTTCGCTGATCTCTGGTGCTGACACTTCATGATGAGCTTCTCACTGTATTCTTCATTATGACTGATTCATTTAACGAAATATTTTATTTGGTGAATCAAAAATGAGATTTTCACTCTGCAGCGGAGTGTGCGCTGATATGAAATTTCCTGGCAGATTAAAACTGTGTGCCCGACCGAGACTCGAACTCGGGACCTTTGCCTTTCGCGGGCAAGTGCTGTACCAACTTTTTTTCTTTTTTTTTCTTTTTTTTTGTGACTGAGCTACCAAAGCAGTTCTGCAAGGTTCGCAGGAGAGCTTCTGTAAAGTTTGGAAGGTAGGAGACGAGGTACTGGCAGAAGTAAAGCTGTGAGTACCGGGCGTGAGTCGTGCTTCGGTAGCTCAGTTGGTAGAGCACTTGCCCGCGAAAGGCAAAGGTCCCGAGTTCGAGTCTCGGTCGGACACACAGTTTTAATCTGCCAGGAAATTTCACATCAGCGCACACTCCGCTGCAGAGTGAAAATCTCATTCTGGAAACATCCCCCAGGCTGTGGCTAAGCCATGTCTCCGCAATATCCTTTCTTTCAGGGATGCTAGTTCTGCAAGGTTCGCAGGAGAGCTTCTGTAAAGTTTGGAAGGTAGGAGACGAGGTACTGGCAGATGTAAAGCTGTGAGTACCGGGCGTGAGTCGTGCTTCGGTAGCTCAGATGGCAGTCTGCCTTCGGCAGTGACACAGTGCGGACCGTGTTGCCAGCCGGCCGCGCTGTGGTGCGCGCGCCTGTTTGTTTACGCCGGAGCAGCTTCGCGTGTGCGGTGTTGTGAGTCTAGAACGAGATGGCACACTCGTACAGAAAAACGACTTTGAAGTTCAGTTTTGCGAACGACTATACACGACCAAAGGCACACGAGATTGAACGTTTCTTCAGAGAAGAGGTAAAAATCGATCCACAGGAAATCGTGGGAATCAATTTATCGCTCGTTTCAAGCGTCGTCTATGTCAAGCTTGTTGACGAGGCTGCTTGCGACAGGCTTCTACAACGATCACCGAACGGGTATCGTTTCTGTCATGCCGACGGGAATGTTGGTGCGGTTACAGTCGATCACGCGGGAATGGGGATCCGCACTATACGAGTCTTCGAACTTCCGTTTGAGGTCCCGTCTGAACTTGTTACCGACGCCTTTCGACCATACGGTACAGTTCTATCCCATGTGGCCGAAAAATGGACGAGTTTTACCACGTATCCCGTTTTAAATGGGGTGAGACAAATACGGATAGAACTGCGCAAGCACGTCCCCTCTTATTTGTACATAGGAGGTTGTCGAGCGATTATAATCTATGATGGGCAACCTCGCACTTGCTCGGGGTGCGGGAAAGAAGGTCACGTCCGCTCGGAATGCCTCCAGCGACGTTTAGTGCAAACTCCACGGGATGACGTTCAGGCGCCACAACAGACGACTGTCTTACCGTTGACCTTTGTGGAAGCCCTGAGAGGCGACGTGAGGGAGATTTCCGATGGGCACCAGCAGCTGCCCCCTATAGAGAACATGGACACCACCGGACTGGAACTCCGACCATCGGTTCCACCACAACAGACACAGGACACCACACAAGAGATGCAGCTGACGGCCGCCCCAGGCTCATCCGTGGTGGCTGCCAGTGCTTCCACCGAGAGCGTGATAGGCCAGGCCCAAGACGGAGGATACGCAACCCAGACAGCCGATGCGGAAGCAAGGCAACGGAAACAGCGTTCGCCGAAGAGAAGAAAGAAGCGTCGACTGACTTCTGCTGACGATAGCCATAGTCCCGAGGGGACAGTGGACGACAACGACAGTATCGACCTGAGACCAGTGGATTCAACAGATACCGAGATGACGATGCAGGAACTACACAGCGATGATAACTTGAACTCTCCTTCCGGTGACCGGAAGACGGAAGTGGAGATGACAACTGTCCAAAATCAGAGCGATGACAACGTTACCTCTCATCCTTCGACCTGTTCCGGAAATATGCTGGGGGACTGGGCGCAAGAAATGGACCAACAGGAACAGGAACAGGAACAAAATGCGAACGCGACGATTGAGGATAGTCCTGGCCAAAGGCCGGGAGGGGTCGGGAAATGTTGACCAACTTAGTGTGTTGAGGAGCGCCGGGGGTGCAGATGGCCGCTTAATGACACCGCCCTACAACTGATGAACACAAGCCAGGCGTACCGCATTGCCACGATAAACATTAATGGCATACGAACACCGCTTAAAATTCAAATGCTGAAAGATATGTTACGCGCTGCGGACGTGGACATTGTACTCCTACAAGAAGTGCGCTTCACATCGCCGCCAGAGTTCTACGGTTACGAGGCACATTATTCAGTGCACGATAAAAGTGGATGCGGCGTAGCGATTCTCACCAGGGAAGGAATAGGAGTGGAGGACGTCAGGTCTCTCCCTTCGGCACGTGGCATAGCGATCACTGTCGACGGCGTTCGTTTCATCAATTTATACGCACCATCTGGCTCCACAAAACGGAGAGAAAGGGCGACTTTTTACACCGAAGAGATAGCACCGTTGTTCGCTGGACGCTTTGATAACTATATAGTGGGCGGCGACATTAATTGTGTCGTCGACAAAAAGGACCAAGTACCTCATTATGTGCCATGCATGGAACTGCGTGCGTTGATTACCGAAATGGCGCTACTGGATACCTGGGAACTGCAGCATGGTGACAGACCGGGTTATACGTTTGTCACGGGACACTCGGCGAGTAGACTTGATAGGGTGTATGTGACACGAGCACTACGGACGGCGATGCTGGATGCCGAAATCTGGCCAGCGGCTTTTACGGATCATATGGCGTACGTTTGTACGATATCACTAACGCGTCAGAAGATATGGCGGAGTAAAGGTCACTGGAAAATGAATTGTGCACTTCTACGTGACGCTGAATGTCACCGGTCGATAGAGGCGGCCTGGGAGACCTGCGTTCGCCGCCAACGAGCCTACACCTCGGTTCTCCAGTGGTGGATTAAATGCGCAAAACCAACGTTACGGAGAACGTTGATACGATAGGGGCAGGACAAATCGCAGTGGAACCGCACGACGGCTGATTTTCATTTTACAGCCCTGAGGGAGCTGATGACCCAACAACCATCGCCGGAAAGGCACACGGCCATGCGCAGGATAAAAGCCAAGTTATTACAGCTTACGAGACTAAGAATGGAAGGTATAATGGTCCGGGCGAGATTGGCGGACACAGTTGCTGCCGAAACCCCCTCCATGCACCACGTGGTACGTGAACGCCAACGACGACGCAGGACATTGATCAGGGAACTCATCTCTGAAACTGGCCAGCAAGTTGTGCACCAGCGTGATATTGCGCATGTGTTTACCGACTATTTCCGCCAGTTATATGGACCTGTACATGTGAACCACGAGACACTACATGATGTCATCTCGGAAATGCCAGATAGAGGACCACCACTGGATGCAGAGACTTTCATCACAGCGATAACAGAGGACGAGCTGACAGACGCAATTGCCAGGGGGGCACCGAACAAGTCCCCAGGACAGGACGGCTTCCCAATTGAATTTTACCGCGCCTTTGCATACCTCATGGGACGGACCTGGATTCAGATGTACAACGAACTCCTGTTACCGCAGACTGAGATACCTGCCGAATTCACGGAGGGTATCATCATCCCAATACCCAAACCACGCGGTGGCAGAAATCCAGGAGATTATAGACCACTCACTCTCTTGAACTGCGACTATAAGATTTTCGCGCGCATCCTTGGGGCTCGCCTGCGGTCTTCACTTTCTGATCGACTCCTCGGAGATCAAACTAGCCTCAGCGGTAAGAGTAACGTACATACGGCGCTCGGTGACTACCGAGATATCATCGCATTAGCAGCGGCATGCCGAGTGCGTGGGGCACTCGTCGCTATTGACTTCGATCATGCGTTCGACAGAGTGGATCATACCTTTTTGCATGCGGTGATGGGCAGATTGGGAATCCCGCAGGCCTTCATCCTAGTGATCATGCGACTGTTACACGGCGTACGATCAAAGGTCTCGGTGAATGGGCGGGGCACTGACTACATTGTTATTTCAAGGTCAGTTCGTCAAGGTTGCCCCCTTTCGATATTTTTGTATGCAATGGCTTTGGAACCATGTCTATATGGTCTCCGAAGACGGTTGGAGGGAGTGCCGTTGCCACAACTGACCTTTCATTGCCGCGCTTATGCTGACGATGTGATGCTGGTGGCACGGACAGGCGAAGAAGTACGTACGGCGTTGGCATGGATACAGCGATATGGGATGGCGGCAGGAAGCGTGCTTAATCTACAAAAATCACGCTGCATGAACGTCGGTCGAGGATTACAACCGGGGGAGGAAGGCCCGCTCATCTTAGTTAAGACCATCAAATGCCTAGGTATTACGTTCCACACGGATGTGCAACGGACAGCAGCGGATAACTACCGACGCATATTGAAGCTGATGCGGACAATGGTGCTGTTACAGAAATTAAGAGCGTTGGATATGATTCAGAGGGTGACCTATGTTAACGTATACCTAGCACCGAGACTCACTCACGTAGCGCATGTCCTGCCTTTAACGTGCACAATGGCATCACGGATACAAGCAACTTTCGGAACCTACGTGAGTGTGGGACACCTGTTTAAGATCCGATACACAACGCTTACGCTACCACCTGGAGAGGGTGGACTTGGTCTAGTGAACGTGTATGAAAAGGCACGGGCGTTATTCGTAAGTACGATTTTCCGACAGTGGCGCGGTCAATTTCGCAATATCTCGGGTGCGTTGGCCGATGTACTAGCGCCCACTTCAATGTTGCCCCCAGTCAATGTGGGCCATATTTCACCGAAGCTGTCACATTTCAAGTCTTTTTTTTTTTTTTTTGGAGCTTAGCTATGTCAGAGATTCCTTCCCAACAACACGACTACCGACGACGCGAGACGTATACCAACTCTCACTGCGCCGGTGCCCCAGGAGTACCCTGGAGAAGAAGTACCCAGACAAGAACTGGCGACAGATATGGCGCGTTATACGGAACGTTTACCTCCCAACGTCGGTACGCTCAACATGGTATGTGGTGATAAATAGGAAGTACGCAACAAATCAACGGCGGCACGCGATTCATTTGGCAGACACTCCACTATGTTTAGGCTGCGCAACAGTGGACACTGATGAACATCGTTTAGTATGTAGTGGGACGGCTCCAGTGTGGCACTTGGCACAACAGATATTGGCGTTCCTGTTACGCTCCGCCCCTCACACAATTTCATCAGACACACTTTTTTTCCCCCAAGAATCTTATTTCCCGGTCCAAAAAACCAATGCAGTGACATGGGTGCGGGGAATGGTGGTGGGCTACGTATATAACGAATCGGAAAAGGACAAAATTGATTTTTGGCATTTTCTCCTGGATGGACACACGAAGCTGCAACAGCATAAGAAATATAGGCAAGACTTCGCTAATTACTTGCGACTTATATTTACCGACCCGCCGGCCAGATGGGGTGTGACGGGTGAGAGATGAGATAGACGAAGAAGCCGAGATAGACATCGATCACACTTACGGACCCTTAGTTAATTTCGAGAAGACGACCCAGTCTTACACCAACGTCTGGAGTACGAGTCGATAGATGGCTCTCTTGCTTTATCGAACGTTGGGTCGTGAGCAGATGTCGCCCCCGACACGAATTTCATTTCATTGCTACAGGAGCATGTTCCTTTTGTATTTGTACTATCCGCAATGTCTTCATGTCTTTCATTTGGGCATTTTCAGTTTTATTCATTTCCTTAATTAATTAATTTTCTCATTAGCCACAAAAAAAAGAAAAAAAAAGAAAAAAAAGTTGGTAGAGCACTTGCCCGCGAAAGGCAAAGGTCCCGAGTTCGAGTCTCGGTCGGGCACACAGTTTTAATCTGCCAGGAAATTTCACATCAGCGCACACTCCGCTGCAGAGTGAAAAGCTCATTCTGGAAACATCCCCCAGGCTGTGGCTAAGCCATATCTCCGCAATATCCTTTCTTTCAGGAATGCTAGTTCTGCAAGGTTCGCAGGAGAGCTTCTGTAAAGTTTGGAAGGTAGGAGACGAGGTACTGGCAGAAGGAAAGCTGTGAGTACCGGGCGTGAGTTGTGCTTCGGTAGCTCAGTTGGTAGAGCACTTGCCCGCGAAAGGCAAAGGTCCCGAGTTCGAGTCTCGGTCGGGCACACAGTTTTAATCTGCCGGGAAGTTTCGTTTTATTTTATTTGGTGGTTAGCAATTTCAAATTAGGTTTTATTCGACCAATTTACACTCCAAGATAAAAAAAAATGACGTAATTATCCGAATAGAGCGCATATCGGTTGAAATGATGTACATGTACAGACAAACAAATGATTCCCATTTTGGTTGCTATTTCTGAAGAAGATTGGATGATTTATTGAAGAAAAAGAGCTTCGCAAACTCAGCAATTCAGTAACGTATTGGTCCATCAGTGGCCCTTACGCAAACAGTTATTCGCCTTCGGATTCATTGCTAGACTTCCTGGATTTCCTTCTGAGGCGTATCGTGCCAAATTGTGTCCAATTGGCGCATTGGATGGTCAAAATCCCGAGCTGGTTGCGGGATCCTACCCTTAATGCCCCAAACTTCAGCTGGGAAGAGATCCGGCAATCTTGCTGGCCGAGATAGGGTTTGTAGTGGACTGTTAAGGCAGCCAGTCCACAGTGAAGTAGCCGAAAGGGCACGCGTCAACTCACGCCGTCTGGCGTTAAGTCTGGAACAGGATTCGTAATGAATGTGATAAAGAAAAGAACGTAGCTACTAGAACACTTAACTTTTATATCGTCCTTTGGTATACAGCATTCTTGATGATACAAGTGAGACTCTTTAGATTCATGAAGTAACTAATGGCGCCTTGCTAGGTCGTAGCCATGGACTTAGCTGAAGGCTATTCTGTCTCTCGGCAAATGAGAGAAAGGCTTCGTCAGTGTAGTCGCTAGCAACGTCGTCGTACAACTGGGGCGAGTGCTAGTCCGTCTCTCGAGACCTGCCTTGTGGTGGCGCTCGGTCTGCGATCCTGACAGTGGCGACACGCGGGTCCGATATGTACTAATGGACCGCGGCCAATTTAAGCTACCACCTAGCAAGTGTGGTGTCTGGCGGTGACACCACAGGGCTTGGCAAGCAGTAGGAACTCTCACTGTGTGCTGAAATGCTAGCGGCAGTTTTTCCCCTTTCTTTACCAAACCGAATTTTCCTTGATGTCTCAGGATGTGTCCTATGAGATATGAATATAGTAACTGTGGTGTCACCGCCAGACACCACACTTGCTAGGTGGTAGCCTTTAAATCGGCCGCGGTCCGCTAGTATGCGTAGAACCCGCGTGTCGCCACTATCAGTGATTGCAGACCGAGCGCCGCCACACGGCAGGTCTAGAGAGTCTTCCTAGCCCCAGTTGTACAACCGAGTTTGCTAGCGATGGTTCACTGACAAATTACGCTCTCATTTGCTGAGACAATAGTTAGCATAGCCTTCGGCTACGTCATTTGCTACGACCTAGCAAGGCGCCATTATCAATTGTTATTTATCTTGTGATGCCTGTACCGTCAGACCAATGTTCACCAATTATGGATTAAAGTTAAGTATTCCAGAAGCTACGTACTTATTTTACTAGTCTCAACTCCTTTAACTGTTCCAGACCTCATGCCAGCCTGCGTGAGCTTAAACGCGTGCCTATCGGTCTCCCGTCCAATGTGGATTGGCTGTCTTGCCAGCCCACAACAGTTGGCGCCAAGGATTTTGCGTTCGTCTTGCTCTGGCCCTGATTTACTTGTGTCATGGCTTCGCCACAATCTCCAGATGTACTGTCCGAATTTTATCGCTTACAGAATCAGCAGACGCAGACCTTATTGGATGCCCTTGGACAGCTCGTCCAGGGTCAACGTGCAATGCAAAACGATGCGGCCGCCGCCGCTCCACCGCTACCGCAGCCACAACACGCAGTTGCACCACCTTTTCGTCCGTTTGATGCGGCACTGGAAAGCTGGACAGAGTGGTCACGCCAATTTGGATTTCATCTCGCCGCCTACAGAACTCAAGGTAATGAGCGGCAGCCTTTTATCCTTTCCGCTGTAGGCGTCCAAACGTACCGTGTGATAGTGAAATTATTTCCCCGACGCGACATAGCAACTCTGTCCTACGACGAAATTTTGTCTGTATTAGATGCATATTTCAAAGAATCAGTCAATGTAGTTGCAAAAAGGTATACCTTCTTTCGTACAAAACGTACAGCAGGTCAGACTAATAGAGAGTGGGTTGCAACCTTGCAAGGCCTTACTAGGGATTGTGCTTTTGAGTGTGAATGTGGACTCCCTTATTCAGATACTATGGTACGTGATGCAATTGCACAGAATGTTTCTGATGTTCGTATACGGGAACAGATTCTGAAACTAGTCAATCCCTCCCCTCAACAAGTGATGGACATATTGGATCGGCAGGACACACTTGACTTTGCTCAGGAATCATTTGAAACTTCGCCAGCCGTGTGTCATGTTACCCGGTCCGCCGGGTGAGCTGCACGGAACAGTAAACAGTCCTCGCACCCGGCCGTGCCAAAGCCGCCTGGCTCTCCACCACGTGTGCCACGCAAGCAAGCAAATGCAGTGCTAAAATCATGCCCGCAGTGTGCTACTAGACATTTGCGTGAGAATTGCCCGTCACGCCAGGCTATTTGCTTTTTCTGTAATAAAAAAGGCCAGGTTCAAAGTGTATGCCAGAAAAAGCTAAGATCGGACACTCATAACCATTCCAGGCCCTTTGCTTCGCGCCGAATTCGAACCAAGGATACGCAGGCTCGCGAAACTTCGCCCATGGAAATTCATGTAGTTCATTCCACTCTGCCCCGTGCTCCTCTCTCTAACAGTGACTGTGTTCGTCCCACAAATAGTGTGCGTCGACATCGCCGGAAATCCCGTCAAGTTGCAAGTGATTCTGTACCAGTGTCAGTTCCCGTTGCACGAGACAGTCGCTCTTGTCGTCAGCAGGACAATAAACTTTTTGTAGACTTGGACATTAACGGCAAAGTGATACCATTCCAGCTCGATACCGGAGCTGCAGTTTCACTGATCAATCACGACACATACAAACAGCTGGGCACACCTCCGTTGCGTGCCGCAAATGTTAAGCTAACTACATATTCAGGTCACGGGCTTCCTGTGTTAGGACAGTGCAGCCTTCTTGCAACATACAAGGGACAAACAAAACTTGTGTCAGTGTACGTCCTTCGTTCTTCTTCTGCTGTGAACTTGTTTGGTTTAGATTTATTTCAATGGTTTAACTTGTCTATAATCAATCAGGTCCTATCAGTGAATTAGGCTGTGCCTTCAGCCAGTGTTTCTCGTCTATGTGAAGAATTTGCAGACATTTTTGCACCGGGCCTCGGTTGCGCTAAGAACTATGAAGCACATTTGGAACTGAAAGTAAACGCGCAACCAAAATTTTTCAGAGCGCGCAATGTTCCCCACGCATTGCGTGATGAGGTCGCAAAAACATTACACGATTTGGAATCACACAGTGTGATTGAATGTGTGCAGGCTTCTCTCTGGGCATCACCCTTAGTAATTTTGCCAAAACCTTCCGGAAAATTGAGAATTTGTGTGGACTTCAAGGCAACAGTGAATCCACAACTAGTGATTGCAACTTTTCCTTTACCCCGCCTGGAAGATCTTTTTGACAAACTGCGCCCGGGTGAATATTTTTAGAAGCTGGATCTCGCAGATGCGTACTTGCAAATACCGGTGGACGAAGAATTCCAGCGCGTTTTGGTGGTTAACACGCATCTTGGTTTTTATCGATTCAAACGACTGCCATTCGGGTGTGCATCCGACCCTGCATTGTTTCAGCAATATCTACAAACTGTTTGTGCGTCGGTTCCTACTGCAGCAAACTATCTGGACGATATTGTGATCTCCGGAAAGACGGAAGAAGAACATTTAGCCAATCTCAGAACATTATTTCGGGTCTTGCGACAAAATGGTCTTCGTTTGCGGAAGGACAAATGTGTGTTTTTTGCTCGTGACTTACCCTATCTGGGACATGTAATCAATGCCCAAGGCATACATCCCAGTCCCGAGCACCTCTGTGCCATACAAGACTTGCCTTCGCCGCAGAATTTGAAGCAGTTACAGAGTGTGCTGGGAAAAATTAATTATTATCATCGCTATGTGCGTCACGCCTCTTCCATTTCAGCTCCGCTTCATCGCTTATGCCGTAAAGGTGTTCCGTTCGTCTGGACGACGGAATGCGAACGCGCCTTTCGCCTGTTGAAATCGGCGTTGCTTTCCAACACTTGCCTTACGCCATTCGATCCCCAGAAACCCCTTTTGTTGATGGTGGATGCATTGGATTTCGGGATAGGTGCTGTGCTTGCGCACCAAGATGGATCGCATGATCGCCCTATTGCCTTTGCGTCCAAATTGCTCTCGTCTGCGCAAAGAAATTATTCACAGATCGAGAAACAAGCTTTGGCTCTCGTATTTGGTGTTACTAAGTTTCATGATTTCTTGTATGGTCGTCACTTTACCATCATCACAGACCACAAACCTTTGACATCGCTTTTTCATCCGAACAAGCCTGTACCTCCACGTACAGCGCAGAAATTCATTCGCTGGTCTATTTTTCTCTCGCAGTACCGCTACGATATCTTGTATTGGTCCACTGCTAAGCACAGAAACGCTGATGCGTTGTCCCGTTTGCCTGTCGCTGAGGATAGAGCATTCGATTCCTCCGAACTTGCTTGCATGTTCATTGATGCGGAAACCGATGATGTGGTCGAATCGTTTCCGATTGATTTTCGTCGTGTAGCTACAGCCGCAGCTGCTGACCCTGTCCTTGCTACCGTTCTGCGTTTTGTTGCTACGCAATGGCCCTTGTCAAAGTCATGGATCGAGGATCCGTTGGTTCGCCGATATTTTGCTCACAAGGAGAGACTTTTTGTACGATGTGGTGTTTTACTGTTCTGATAATGATCAGTCCAGGGTCGTATTCCCACGTTCGTAACAGTCCTCTGTCTTACGGCTTCTCCACCAAGGACATTGGGGTATAGTGAGAACGAAACAACTTGCTTGTCAGCACTGTACGTGGTTTGGAATCGCTGCTGCGATTACGGATATGTGCTCTTCTTGCATGGCGTGTGCCGAACAACAATCCGCCCCACCGCAGAAATTCTTTGCATGGCCAAAAGCCACTTCCCCTTGGCAACGCTTACACATCGATTTTGCTGGTCCATTCTGGAATGCTCGATGGATGGTTGGTTCTGGTCGATTCATTCAGTAATTTTCCTTTTGTTGACCGGATGTCTTCCACGACGTCATCTGCCACAATCCAAGCGTTATCTGCTATCTTTTGCATTGAAGGTCTGCCACAGACTATTGTTTCCGACAATGGTCCACAATTCATGTTCGCAGAATTTCAGTCATTCAGCAAGGCCAATGGTATTCAATATCTGACGTCCGCGCCGTTTTCGCCGCAGTCAAACGGTGCCGCTGAACGTTTGGTCAGGACTTTCAAGTCACAGATGTTGAAGTTGAAAGAGTCTCATTCTCGGGAGGACGCGTTATTGCTCTTTTTGTCCTCGTATCGCTCTCAGCCCCGAGATGGTCGCTCGCCGGCTGAGTTGCTCCACGGTCGCCCTCATCGAACCTTGATGTCTTTGCTGCATCCCCGCATCAGGTTCCTGTGCAGCGGCAGACGCCTGCTTTTGCTCCAGGCGACATTGTATCCTATCGCACCTATCGAGGTTCACGGCGTTGGCTCGCAGGGCGCATTCTTCGCTGCCTCGGCCGCGCTATGTATTTGGTTTTGGGGGCCTCTGGTGAGGTGCGTCGGCATCTCAATCAGCTGCGCCTCTGTCGTCGCACGGGATCTGCCGCTCCCCATATGCTTTCAGCGACGGTGCCGTCCGGTCAGCGCCCTGGGGACCCGTCTACTGGCTCGCCTCAGCCCCAGGTGTTACCGACGATGCCTTCCATTTTGCCCCATGGCGACGCGCCGCCGCCGCCGCCGGTCCTCCCGCCGGCGCCGCCCGCAGTGGACGCGTCGCTGCAGCCGCCAGGCGCCTCCCATGGTCACGCGCCGCCGATCGCTTCCCGTGACCAGCTGTCCTCCGACATGGAACTCTTGTCCGCTCCAGACCACATGGCGTTTCGCCCGTCGGGTGCCCCGACCCGATGGAGGTCGACCCTTCAGCCCTTCCTGGCTCTCTGCGGTCGCATACACCGCATGTTGGCGTGCACCCTGGACTAGGGTTTCAGGCGTTTCCTAGCTCCCCTCGGACCGAATGGCAGGGTGCGGGTGGCACAGCCTCGCCTGTTGTTAGGCTCCCCACCTCGTCGCATACGTCAACATGGGGTCCTCCCCACGGCCGGCGGAAGCCTTATAACACAACCGTTCGCCGAATTGCGGGGGAGGAATGTGGTGTCACCGCCAGACACCACAGTTGCTAGGTGGTAGCCTTTAAATCGGCCGCGGTCCGCTAGTATACTTCGGACCCGCGTGTCGCCACTATTGATTGCAGACCGAGCGCCGCCACACGGCAGGTCTAGAGAGACTTCCTAGCACTCGCCCCAGTTGTACAGCCGACTTTGCTAGCGATGGTTCACTGACAAATTACGCTCTCATTTGCCGAGACAATAGTTAGCATAGCCTTCAGCTACGTCATTTGCTACGACCTAGCAAGGCGCCATTATCAATTGCTATTTATCTTGTGATGCCTGTACCGTCAGACCGATGTTCGCCAATTATGGATTAAAGTTAAGTATTCCAGAAGCTACGTGCTTATTTTACTAGTCTCAACTCCTTTAACTGTTCCAGACCTCACGCCAGCCTGCGTGAGCTTAAACGCGTGCCTATCGGTCTCCCGTCCATTGTGGATTGGCTGTCTTGCCAGTCCACAACAGTAACCTAGTTCAAATGGGTGCAGGCTGCTGTAGTTATGCAGCGACGAAGAGGCTTGCACAGGACAGACTAACGTGGTGAACTGCTGCAAAACATCTTCGTACTGAAACCCTGAAGAAAAACAGAATTTGTTACATTCTTTGATGGTAAGAATTATTTATATTGTATCTGAATATGGGTTTCAGATTATTACTATTCAATTCTTTGCTAAAAATTTTAATTCTTTCACTGTTCTACTAACACAGAGAGATCTTAATATGATCATAATTCACTGAGACTACTAATTAAAACAGATATGAAAAATACTTGCGGTGAAAGACTGATACTGAAACACGGTCGCATTCGTGCAGCCGTGTTTCATATCAGACCCCAACCCAGAGAAATGAGTTAGTCACTTCTTCCCAGTGAGTCAGTTTCAAACAAATTCCGTGCGCTAGCACTGTATGTACGAGGTATGTGAAAGGTATGCCGAGATATGTCTAGGACACTCGTAAAGCTCAGACTGGTGCCAGCAATCACGTAACAGGCGGTCAAATTCTGTTATCGAACGGCATGGTTGAGGCCAAAGCAGCATTCTGCCTTCTTTATTCGGCATTCCGGATCCTGCTCTGGTCGCTGCTACGCTCTGCTTACGTCGCTGTTTTAGACACTTGTCTTTTGTGTTTGATACGGAAGCGTACTACCTGTCACAACGAAGGATTTGGCGAAGTCGCAGCTTGCTTAGCGCATACGCGTCTGTCTTTACGTTGCTGGACAGTGCATATGCTTCAAATTGTGCAAAATGTAGGTCATTTCTTGCGTTCCGTTTTCATTCCAATTGCTGTGGGGAACTTAGTGGATGTGCAGTTATTTGATTTGAGAAGAGGGCTTGGTAGCCACGTGTTCTAGGTAAAACATTCGTGATTGCAAGTGACTTTTTTTCTCTCGCTCATGACGTGCATCTGGGCTGTTGAAAAAGTTAGATTTCATACCTTGTAATAACCCATGAATAATTCATGCAAAACACTCACTCTTCGATCATTATATGACATTTACAGTGTTTTGGTTTGTGCGAAATTTATTTTTCTCTACTTGCTTTTGTCTAATGACTCTGACCAGGTGTGCCACACTTAACCAAGTGCACGTTTAAAATTTTTTTGTGAAAATATACTCCATTTTTCTGTACTGCATTATACGCAGGGACAACGATTTACAATACAATTACGCAGCCCTCTTGCCGTATGTTTTCCATATGATTTTTCAGCGCCACAAGTGAGGCTGCGTGGTGTTGTACCAGGAGATGTACGGATGCAGAGACATCACCCGCTCTTGTTTTCTCCATCGTACCAGCTCACAGATTAGTAGGTTTTTCACTCAGTGTAGGTCACAAATGACAAAATGCAGTAGCCGAGTTTGTAAGGCATGACTTAACATACGATGAATGTCCATTATTTGTGGTTAGCAATCGTTATTCAGATATGAATTATTCTGAATTACTTTAGATTAAACTCCTTCTTAGAGCTTGCGAAAGTTTCTGCGTCTTTGAAGAAGTTATAACTCAGTTAGATTGTGCAATAAGGATCGTATACAGTATCTTGGGATAAACTTCCGGGCAAACAAGGTTCATAATTGTTCGTGAACATCCTGTTTTAAATTTGCAAGAAACTGGTGGCTTTCAGAGCTATTTGTGTGCATTCAACCTAGATAAAGCCCTCACTAGAATAAAACTGCAGAAACCACTACACGACAAAATATGGGAAGGAAATCCTACAAGCGTCATACGTACGTGCTAGACCATACCAATCTATGCAAATGTAGTATGGATCTCTGCTCTACCCTCTTAATCCTTGAAAGCCATTCACTCTGCTTCGATTTCTCTAACATATTACCCACTCCCACTTGTTCTTTGAAGCAGCAGTTAGAATTCTCACGTGTCCTCAAATACCTGGAACGCCTTCCGAAGCCCTGCTTCTTCTGCAAAATAGATTCCAGAATTCCACTGTGTTTGTTTGAAGTTTATTGATCACAGTTCTATGTAGTCAGACATTTCAATTACAAACGATGTCTTCACAGCACAGCTTTCGGCGAGATGATCCCAGTCGGCACTCTACCTGCTATTATATATTTGACTGCTAAATTTTCCAGAAGAAAGTCTGCAATGGGAGGCACAGTCATTTACAATTACTGAGTGACTCAATAAACCCCAGATTCAAACATTTCTTGTGAATAATTTATTCCCGGTAAACATGGTGATTTATTAAAATACATTTCTCAACCGTCGTTACAGCTTTAAGAACAACAGAACGTCCTTCCAGAAAGTCTTTGAAGCTACAGAGATCGTTTGACAAGATGATGCCCGCTCCTCCCTTTATGTGGCACAGCAATGGGCACCCATCTTCAGAGACTGGGGACCATCTAATCCGCGCAGCTTAGATGTTGTGAGCTGAATCAGTCCCTTATTCTGTGTAAAGTCCACAAAAGCGGCAGTGGGAGTCTCGCCTACGCTGCCAGTTTCACGTTGGGCAGGGTGCCGCGTCCTTCTATGCCGAACCGCGGCGGAGAAGCCATGCTGGCCTTAACTGGCGTCCAGTATCTCGCTCACGTACGGCGGCTAACCTCTGCTTGTGGCATCCTTCTGCCTGCTTCTGTCACAAAAGACACACTCCCGCATCTGCTCCATCACTCTGAGAGGCACCCACATGCCTTGCTCATACTGTGGCATCAAGCAGTCAGGCCTACAACATGAGTGGTCTGCCAAGCGAGTGGATTCATTCTTATTTATCGAGTAACATGAACTCTAGTACTCACACTTAAGTTACAAGTTATCCTCCTGTATGAATAATACGCAACGGAAACGCATATCTGACTATCAGTAATTTACAGAACTCTGACTGTTCACTACGCACTGGCAATACCACATTTTCTTTTTGTCTTTTATTTAATGGCTTTTATCAACACGTCGCCACCGCACTGAATGTGAATGGCGCACACATTATAAATTCGGGACATCATGACAACATACAATTCGAAGGAAAAGTCCACCAATCTTTTTCTTTTCACTATCTTATTTATTCCGATAAATTCTATAACCTAAACACACAAATTCTATAACCTACAACAGTAACACATGAGAATGTCCGCCCAGTGGGCATGGCTTTACATTGGTGATTCTCTACCTTATGGTCTCGTAATTATTTAACGCTACAGTGCACTTTCTGGATAGGATGATGGATCTTTTATTATATCTCACACTTCGACTCTCACAATCATCATCACGAAACTTTCCTTCAGATCGAGCGGTACAGAAGGAACAAGCATAACCCACTAATCTTTTGAAACTACCTTGCTACTCTCCCATGCAAACCACACATACCCAAATTACATGACATACATCACACTACAACATGGAATACAATACACTAAATAGTCACAACACTATCACTTTCAGCTATCCCACTTCAATTAGTATTTATCCCAGTTTCACACGACACTGCCCCACTTTGTAATTCTACTTTCCTACTACGAACTCTGGAGATATATCCACGTCTTCCTGTGCAATGCAAGCCAAGTGGCGTTGCTGGATAGACGGCCGACTCACCTTGCTTCTCTCTCAGAGTTTGAATCTAGCGTCACACGGAATCATATCACGCAAAGTAATATTAAGAACGTGTTCATCACACACGCGAGTCCTCAACTGATACCATGGACGAGTACTTCTCTTTATCCTTTATCTCATACACAGATTGAGACTCACACAGTACTCACCACGTGGAAGTACTCGTCTCTAATTTCAAGTCCTGCACACGCCATTTCTTAAATATTTCAACTTATGGTACACACGCTATTTCTTAAATATTTCAACTTATTGTACACACGCTAGTAATTCAGCTTAACTTAAGCACACGGAAGTATTTCAACTTATTGCTACAAGTGGTTTCATTGTGACCGTTGGTCACTTCCGAAGATTACTACAATCCCATTAATATTACCTGCCTGACATTTAATTCTCCCCACAAAAGTTCCTGAAATAGAGAAATTATTATTTCAAACTACTCTTAAATATTCCACATGCATACCATGTCTCCACTCTCTTGTCTTTACGGAGCACAACTGAAACAGGTCTTAACAGCACAAGATCCAGCGGAACATGGCCGTTCTCCAGGTCCTCTCGCACCTCTGCTGAAGTGGGGGAGCACCTTGCTACCATATTGGTCAGCCACATTTCAGGCGCTCAAAGCTCAGGTAAATTTCATCTCTTTGGTCCCACCAAAGGTGGCCAAAGGATCGTTTCAAAGATGATCATCTATTCACATTCACTATCTGCGGTTAGCAGACGACCATACATTCATTCATTTCACAGATCTCACCAAACTGGATGTAGGGATTTATTTTGTGGGAGTGCACATGTGATCAATTAAATATATAAATTGTCATTCTTTCCCACACTGGTATCCGGCTTTGCTGTATTAATTGAAATTGATTTATTTTACAAAAAAAATGTGTTGTTCTGACAAAAATAATGAAGTATGTTGTACCTATTTTCAATGTCGGGCGGTACTGTACCCTTTCAACTCAGCTGCCTCCACCAAGAAACGCTCTCATTGGTCTTCCATTACATTTTCCCTGTTAATAATTTAGAACAGTATAAAGATTTAGTAATGCTTTTTTGTCTAAACTAAAACAGTACAGTCTTATTTAGTAGTAAAGATAACAGCATAAGAGTTTGTATTATTTTTTTTCTTTTTGAGTCATCAGTCCTCTAACTGGTTTGATGCCACAAGTTCCTGCCCTGTACCAACCTCTTCATGCCAGAGAAGCACTTGCATCCAAAGTCCTCAATTATTTGTTGGATGTATTGCGATCTCTGGCTTCTTCCACAGTTTTTATCCTCTCCAGCTCCCTCTAGTACAATGGTAGTCATTCACTGGTGTCTTAATAGATGTCCTACATTTTTTCCCTTCTCCTTTTCCACATATTCCTTTCCTGTCCGATTCTACGTAAAACCTCCTCATTCCTTACTTAATCAGTACACCTAATTTTCAACATTCGTCTGTAGCACCACATCTCAAATCGTTCGATTGTTTTCTGTTCCGATTTTCCCACAGTCCATGTCTCACTACCATACAGTGCTGTGCTCCGATTGTACATTCTCAGAAATTTCTTCCCCAAATTAAGACATATATTTAATACTAGTAATACTAGTTTAATACTAGTAAAACTAGTGGACCTCTCTTTGCCGGGAATGCCCTTTTCTCTGCTTCTCATGTCCTCCTCGCTCCGTCCATCATTGGTTACTTTGCTGCCTAGGGAACAGAATTCCTTAACATCATCTTTGTGTTAAGTTTCACGCTGTTTTCATTTCTGCTGCTTTTCATTACTTTCGTCTTTCTTCGATTTACTCTCAGCCCATATTCTGTACTCATTACACTGTTCATTCCATTCAGCACAGCATCTAATTCTTTTTCACTTTCACTCAGGATAGTAATGTCATCAGCGAATCCTATCTCTGATATCCTCTCACCCTGAATTTTAATCCCACTCCTGAACCTTTTTTTATTTCCATCATTGCTTCTTCGATGAACAGATTGAACAGTAAGGGCAATAGACTGAATCCTGTCTTATACTCTTTTTAATCCGAGCACTTCGTTCTTCGTCGTACACACTTATTATTCGCTCTTGTGCATATTGCATATTACCCGTCTCTCCCTATAGCTTACCCCCTTTTTTTTATAATTTCAAACATCTTGCACCATTTTGCATTGTCGAACGCTTTTTGCAGGTCCACAAATCCTATGAACGTCTATTTTGCTTTAGTCTTGCTTCCACCATCAAGCACAACGTCAGGATTGACTCTCTGGTGCCTTTACCTTTCCTAAAGGCAAACTAATTGTCACCTAACACATACGCATATGAGTGGAAAAGAAAATTGAGTTTGTCAGGTTACCTTCCATTCAGAAGGCTGTTGCACTCAGCGACCGTTATATTGACTTGTAAATTACAGATTTCAGCGATCAGTCGTCCTTTTTAAAAATTGTTATTGGCAGATCTAGATTTCAGCTAGAAGCTAGCCATTCTCAATGCACTATCATTTTTGCTCAATGCATGTAATGCCTGTCGGTCGGGCTTCATCCACAGTTCAATGAAGCCCGACCAACACGCATTACATGCATTGAGCAAAAATTATAGTGCATCGAGAATGGCTAGCTTCTAGCTGAAATATAGATCTGCCAATAAATTTTTTTAAAAGGGACGACTGATCGCTGAAATCTATAATTTACAAATTGAGTTTCTATTACAATAACATAAAAATTTTCTATTTGAATTTACCTCTCATGTTTTCCAGCAATGAAAAGCTTCTTGTCTGATGAGAGGAGCTGTTGTATGGCGAACCTCTGCGTCTACCAGGAGAGTTTGTCAAAGAAGCACCTCGCTGTGCGCGTGCTCTACTCGAAATTCCTTCATAGAATTTCAGATGCATTCGGGTGTCATACGACCGAATGGCACCACACGGCACGTGGAACAGGCTACTATGGTTTTCACAGTCCTGCCAACGGCGAAGTACGTTTTTCTCCGACGCGGGCCACTGCATAGGGCACTGGAACCGCCCTACCGAGGGCCATACATACACTACTGGCCATTTAAATTGCTACACCACGAAGATGACGTGCTACAGACGCGAAATTAAGCCGACAGGGAGAAGATGCTGTGATATGCAAATGATTAGCTTCTCAGAGCATTCACACATGGTTGGCGCCGGTGGGGACACCTACAACGTCCTGACATGAGGAAAGTTTCCAACCGGTTTCTCATACACAAACAGCAGTTGACCGGCCTTGCCTGGCGAAACGTTGTTCAAAATGGTTCAAATGGCTCTGAGCACTATGGGACTTAACATCTGTGGTCATCAGTCCCCTAGAACTTAGAACTACTTAAACCTAACTAACCTAAAGACACCACACACATCCATGCCCGAGGCAGGATTCGAACCTGCGACCGTAGCAGTCGCGCGGCTCCAGACTGAGCGCCTAGAACCGCTAGACCACAGCGGCCGGCCCGAAGAAACGTTGTCGTGATGCCTCGTGTAAGGAGGATAAATGCGTACCATCACGTTTCCGACTTTGATAAAGGTCGGATTGTAGCCTATCGCGATTGCGGTTTATCGTACCGCGACATTGCTGCTCGCGTTGGTCGAGATCCAATGACTGTTATACTGTAATACGGAGCGCCGTGCTGGATCCCAACGGCCTCGTATCACTAGCAGTCGAGATGACAGGAATCTTATCCGCATGGCTGTAACGGATCGTGCAGCCACGTCTCGACCCCTGAGTCAACAGATGGGGACGTTTGCAAGACAACAACCATCTGCATGAACAGTTTCCACAACGTTTGCAGCAGCACGGACTATCAGCCCAGAGACCATGGCTGCGGTTATCCTTGACGCTGCATCACAGACAGGAGCGCCTGTGATGGTGTACTCAACGACGAACCTGGGTGCACGAATGGCAAAACGTCAGTTTTTCGGATGAATCCAGTTTCAGTTTACAGCATCATGATGGTCGCATCCGTGTTTGGCGACATCGCGGTGAACGCACATTGGAAGCGTGTATTTGTCATCGCCACACTGGCGTATCACCCGGCGTGATGGTATGTGGTGCCATTGGTTACACGTCTCGGTCACCTCTTGTTTGCATTGACGGCACTTTGAACAGTGGACGTTACATTTCAGATGTGTTACGACCCGTGGCTCTACCCTTCATTCGATCCCTGCGAAACCCTGCATTTCAGCAGGATAATGCACGACCGCATGTTCGCAGGTCCTGTACGGGCCTTTCTGGATACAGAAAATGTTCTACTGCTGCCCTAGCCAGCACATTCTCCAGATCTCTCACCAATTGAAAACGTCTGGTCAATGGTGGCCGAGCAACTGGCTCGTCACAATACGCCAGTCACTACTCTTGATGAACTGTGGTATCGTGTTGAGGCTGCATGGGCAACTGTATCTGTACACTCCATTCAAACTCTGCTTGACTCAATGCCCAGGTGTATCAAGGCCGTTATTACGGCAAGAGGTGGCTGTTTTGGGTACTGATTTCTCAGGATCTATGCACCCAAATTGCGTGAAAATCACATGTCAGTTCTAGCATAACATATTTGTCCAATGAATACCCGTTTATCATCTGCATTTCTTCTTGTTGTAGGAATTTTAATGGGCAGTAGTGTAGTTACGGGAGGAAATGATAGGTCACTTGCGCTATGCATTAAATGGATATACAGTGTCCATGGACAGGCGTGAGGGAGCCTGCCTAAGAGCAGAATACGCAGCCGAAATGCAGGACAACACCGGCCACAGAGCACCCGCCACGCCGCGGCGAACGGCACTACAGCGTCATCCAGAGCGGTGCTGCCCATCTGGAAACTGTCCAGCCAACGCCTACCCAGACGCAGCAGTCACCGCGCAACTCCAGCCTATTCACCAGACAAAAAAAACGTGTTACGGACGTCAAGTGCGGCTCTGTTTCGACCTAGTAGATATTAAAGTCATGAAAACAATGTTTTTTTTTTGTTTCTTTCTCTTGTCGGAGTGTGATGACTGACCTCATCTCGCAGGTCACTCCACGCCTATCCGTTAACAACGCTGCGAATGACCGTCGCTGGGAAGACACTTACCCACCGCGGCGGAAGCATCAGGATGTTAGCGGTTGCCGGCCGCGAGCTAAATAAAATAACAATTGGGACTGCAGTAGCGCGTGTAATAGTAGTTGTTTATCTTGCTGATGTGTACACTAATGAAACATCATTATCCTGAAGTCAAGCGTACCTACTCCTCTTTGGTGACCGCATAAAAGGCAGGAAGGCGTCCATGCTAATGACCTACAAGAATATAGCCCCATATTAGATAACTTGCATTTTCTTCCAGTAAAACATTTTTTCCCTTCGCAGATATTTGTATGCACAGCTCACAAGAGATATACACACGTTTCGCCATGTTAGTTTTGGTTTCTGGAGAGTTGCGAACGATGGGAAGTGTTTGCGAGTAGTCTGTGGTCAGCGTATTTTCTTGGCGTCACGTTGGATGTCTCATGGTCAGGGTGGAACTCTTCCGTGATTATGGTATATGCTGAGTACTTTCCATTCGGTCTGCAACTATTTGCTACGGTTCTAGCGTTCTGAAACTATCCACTTTTTACACAGTAGTCCACCTCAAAAACACGGGTTAAGACAAGGTTAGTTCAATAACTTAGGCTAGTGCATAGTTCAGACCAGTAATACACGAAGATTCTTAATAGTGCTACGCAAATTTCGTGAAAGTAATTGCTGGTGTATGTACACTGTTACTCTCAAAGCCCTGTCGTTAGACGAAAGAATGGTTTCTGGGTTACCGTAGTTAAAGAAGTGACAGAAATTTAAGTCTGTCAGCAAATGCGGAGGCACGCAGGTATCTACAACGCGTGATATGTCCATAACGAGCTTGAAACGCGGGAGGTAAATATGGACTTTTTGGTGTTGGGAAGAGCACAAGTGTCGTCACATACGGCAGTGCGGCTACATAATGAGAAGATCGCCGACGTCACGGCAGTCACTCAGCCTAAGAGAAAAGAACCTGCAGAAAGCAATGGTGACGCAGAACAAAGAGACGAATCAAAAGGAACAGCTGAAGAGGTTCAACCTTCACACAGTGAACAGTCGTTATAGTGACGCAGCTGTCAGGTGCATTTATAGTGATTAAAAAGTACCCAGCCCTAAGCTCGTGCGCATTTAATCCTTGGAAGTCAGTGGATGCCTGAGAATATGTTATTAACTCATATAATTCACACATATTATGTATAAATATGTGTATATGCATGTATGTTCCACATCTCCTCCTAAACCATGGGATTGATTTGGACCAAACTTGGTGCACATACCACATACTGTTCTTGAAAAAAACTTTGTGGGGGTAAGAACCACCCACCTATCAAAGACGTGGAGGTTGCAAAAACATGTACCCTATAACGCTTGACTACCCAGTTCAAGTATTGAGAATGAGAGACTTGCAACAAACTTCACACTCTATTTCAAAGCCTTGCGAAACTTTTTTCGTTGAGAGACAGAAAAAATGATGAAAGGAAAAAGCTTTATCGCTCACTACATTTTCGCTTTCCGTGTACTAAAACTGCGCCCAGACATGACGTTTTAGTTTATTACTTCTTTTCTACTAATTACATTCGTGACACACTTTGCAGACAGTATTCACATATGCTACTCAAAATCCCTGCAATGATTGTTCATTGTACAACACATACACTATGTGATCAAAAGTATCCTGACACCTGGCTGAAAATGACTTACAAGTTCGTGGCGCTCTCCATCGATAATGCTGTAATTCATTATGGTGTTGGTCCACCCTTAGCCTTGATGACAGCTTCCACTCTCGCATGCATACGTTCAGTCATGTGCTGGAATGTTTCTTCTGGAATGACAGCCCATTCTTCACGGTGTGCTGCACTGAGGAGAGGTATCGATGTCGGTCGGTGAGACCTGGCACGAAGTCGGCGTTCCAAAACATCCCAAAGGTGTTCTTTAGGATTCAGGTCAGGACTCTGTGCAGGCCAGTCCTTTACAGGGATGTTATTGTCGCGTAACCACTGCGCCACAGACCGTGCATTATGAACAGGTGCTCGATCATGTTGGAAAATGCAATCGCCATCGCCGAATTGTTCTTCAACAGTTCGACGGAAAAATTATAAGTCAATAATTTGTCACGACTCAATCTTGTAAAACAAAAATTTGACGGACTGTATCAAACTATTGAATTTCTGATAATACAAATAATTTGTTCAAGACGTGGTTTCTCCTCCACAGAAAGTGCGAAAGTACAAAAGAGCATAAAGTTTCGTTGTAAGATAATAATTACAGTATTTAAAAATAATGGAATACGTAAAAGAACAGGCGTGGTTCTCAAGCAAATTAGGTTTGTTGTGAAGCGGTTCATTTGATCAAAGCCAGACCATACATCACCGGGGACGCAATATTCACGTAGCATCTAATTCAATGTACTTAATTACGAATATTTAGTAGCGCAATGCAAACTGGTAACGGATTTCGTTGTTAACTTACTCATCGGCAAATTAATCGTGTTTCCCGAAAACACGCATGGAACAACATTCAGATACGATCGATCTACATTCAGCGGTTAGTTGTCTGCTCAGTGTCACGTATGAATGTATGCTGTGTGCACCTGACCGACAATACACATCGGCTGAAATTTCTACGCGAATGAACCAACAGCTGTCATTAGGTGGTACACAGGTTGTTGTTATCCCACTCTTTCCACCTCTCCTTCGATACCACGCTTAACTCCTTTCCACATATAAACGTCTTCTGTCTCTGAAGACAAATTATGTAGTACCTTTATCTTTATCTTACAGCTCTAATGATGGCTGTAGCTGCGAAGCCGGTTATCTGTTGAAGTAAATTAAAATGTGACCGAGACAGCGAGTTCTTCGATAGTCGTTTAGACATTAGGGTCATCGGTCTCGTACGAAGGTCGTAGCTATCTCGTTCCGTGTATTTGATTATGCCTGAAATCACTCTGCAGCCACGGATGCAACACAAGACAGTAAAAGAGACTAATCAGCTAACTGAAATCCCTAACCTCTTGAATAGGGAGCTTGGCTACGGGCTTCCGGATTCCCGGCTTCCAGCGATCCCAGCCCAACTGGTGGCATGCGATTGTCAACCAAGCTTCAAATCACGGGCTACAATCTTGCTGTTGTTACTGTTGTTGTTGTTGTTGTGGCCTTCAGTCCGGAGACTGGTCTAAAGCAACTTTCCACGCTATTTTATCCTGTGTAAATCTCTGAATAATTATTGCAACCCACGTCCAATTGCACACGTTTACTGTACTCATCTCTCTGTCTCCCTCAACAATTTTTGCCCCCTCCCCCCCACACTTCTCTTCAATACACAAAATTGACGATTCTTTGATCTCCCAGAATGTATACGGCCAACCAATCCCTTCTTTTAATCAGACGTGTTAGAATACTACGTGCAATAGTCTATCGAACGGCTAACCTTCTATACGGATTTTGACGTTGAACTGTTCAGTGATATTCTACAACAGTAACGTCCGTTGTTGTCTGCCACTTGAAACAGACTGGTGTGTAGGGAAGACCGTCATCAAAACGCAATACTTCCGTTGCCCTGACGAGAGCCGCTGCAAATACTGTCGAAACGTCGGTTTTGTTATAGTGAAAATTCTATGTGAACCATACTGGCAAAGAGTGCAGGGTTTTTGATGTGGTGCCGTTATGGGTCGTTGTCCTATACTTGCCTGCACTACGCACTTTCGTGTCGCTGTCGTTGCTTTAACTTTCATTGGTGGTTTTGAGTGCTGCACTATACTTTGTTCCGATGGTGAGTTATATATACAGAATGGTACAGCTGCCCCTACCGATGTCGTTTTATGCAACCCACAATGTTATATGTAGCCTTCATATACCACGCGCGAATTTGCATAGTCTTTCGCTCGCTACGCGCAAACCGTTAATGCTACAGAAAAAATTACGAGGGCCATTCTTTAGGAAATTTAATGCAGTTGCATTCTGTACTGCGGTTCATTTTCGCTGGGACCCCGGTTTTCGAGTTATTCAAGAAAAATATACAAAATTGACCTTCAGATGCACCTCCACTCCAACATTCATTCTTCACGAGTAAGGATTTCTGTTGTGTTGTTCGTGGCACTGCGACCACAGTGCAAAATTTTTCGACTACACGAACTATCCCCGAGTTTTGACCTTCTCTGGCCACTGTTGACTGAGCTATTACGCCGCTAGCACAGTTGGCTATTCCCACGAACGTCAATTTTACAAACTGTAACTGGCCGTAATAAGGCCAGTCAATGAAGACCAAACAAGATCGAATGTGGGAAGTAATCAGTGCAGTCTCCAATTTTTGTATATTTGTTTGAAGATCACTTTTGTACGTTTCTCTTGAACAGTTCCAAAATTATGAACGTATCGCAGAATAAAATTTAACTACATTAAATTTCCTAGGAAAAGGTCCTCTTCATATCTTTTCTGTAGGATTATTAGTTTTAGCGAGCTAGATAATATGAAAACTTCCCACGTGGTTTTTGAAGGCCAGATATAACATTGCGGGCTGTCTAAAACAACTTCGGTTGGGGCAGCAGAATCACCCTGCATCTACTTGTTAAGAGCATCAAACTTTAGCAAACGAGATACACACATACATACATATCATACATACATACATACATAATGGCATAATAGATATTTAGCACACTGGAATATCATTCAAAAGGAAGACGGTTAAACCTCACGTCCGTAATTTCGCTATATCACTTCGGGCAAATGCTGGGATGGTTCCTGTGAAAGGGCAAGGTCGACTTCCTTCCCCATTCTCCCCTAATCTGATGTCACCTATAAGCTCGCTGTTTGGCCCCTTTCCACAAATCAACCAACCGACCGTAACAGAAAAGATGACAATGTAAGCGACTTTAATCCCATATTTGGGAATATCTGCGGACACCAGGCCATCAGTGGTACATGTTACAGGACATGGACCAAAATGGCATAAGCGCTCTGTAGTTTGTTGAACTACACAGTCAAAAAAGGGTTGATCATATGAAATAACCACGTTCCTGCAATTTGTCTTTTGGCCTCGCAGCCTCTGTTCTGAGCCTGTTCAGAGTTTTACACACACGCCATGCTTCTCTGAAACCAGTCGCTAGATATTCCGATGGAGTCATCCAATATTGTTCAGACCTCATCTTCGACATATAGATTCGGAAACACATCTGACGCCCAGTGTTGTATGCTGCCATCCTGGAACTTGAGGCAGGAGAATAGTGACTATATGTGTTTATCGGAGCAACACTACGTGATCAAAAGTATCCGGGCACATAGTTCAAAATGACTTACAAGTTCGTGGTGCCCTCCATCTTAATGCTGGAATTCAGTATGGTATTGGCCCCAGCCTTAGCCTTGATGACAGCTTCCACTCTCGCATGCATACGTTCAGTCAGGTGCTGGAAGGTTTCTTGGGGAATGGCAGCCCATTCTTCACGGAGAGCTGCACTGAGGACAGGGTTCGATGTCGGTCGGTGAGGCCTGGCACAAAGTCGGTGTTCCAAAACATCCCAAAGGTGTTCTTTAGGATTCATGTCAGGACACTGTGCAGGCCGGTCCATTACGCGGATGTTATTGTAGTGTAACCACGCCGCCACAGGTCGTGCATTATGAACAGGTGCTCGATCGTGTTGAAGGATGCAATTGCCATCCCCGAATTGCTCTTCAACAGTGGGAAGCAAGAAGGTGTTTAAAACATCAGTGTAGGCCTATGTTGTGATAGTGCCACGCAAAACAACAATGGGTGCAAGCCCCCTACATGAAAAAAATGACCACACCACAACACCACCGTCTCCGAATTTTACTGTTGGCACTACACACGCTGGCAGATGACGTTCACCGGCATTCGCGATACTCGCACTATGCCATCGGATCCCCACATTGTATACCGTGATTCGTCACTCCATACAACGTTTTTCGATCGTTCATTCGTCCAATGCTTACGCTCCTTACACTAAGCGAACCGTCGTTTGGTATTTTCCGGCGTGATGTGTGGCTTATGAGCAGCCGCTCGACCATGAAATCCAAGTTTTCTCACCTCCCGCCTACCTGTCATAGTATTTGTAGTGGAACCTGATGCAGTGTGGAATTCCTGTGTGATGGTCTGGATAGATGTCTGCCTATTACACATTACGACCCTCTCCAACTGTCGGCCGTCTCTGTGAGTCAGCAGACGAGGTCGTCCTGTACGCTTTTGTGCTGTACGTGTCCCTCCACGTTTCCATTTCACTATCACATGAGAAACAGTGGACCTAGGGATATTTAGGAGTGTGGAAATCTCGCGTACAAACGTATGACACAAGCGACACCCAGTCACCAGACCACGTTCGAAGTCCGTGAGTTCCGCGGAGCGCCCCGTTCTGCTCTCTCACAATGTCTAATGGCCTTTGAGGTCGCTGATATGGAGTACTTGACGGTAGGTGGCAGCACAATGCACCTAATGTGAAAAACGTAAGTTTTTGGGGGTGTCCGGATACTTTTGATCACATAGTGTACCTTTCTCTGCTTGCAGCTTCCTCACCCCTGATGCCTGGTGGTGCAATTCCAGCTAAGTAGTGGCACTTATGCCGCATGTATAGGTCTTAGAAATCCAGTAATGAGTCTACAAAACCCATTAAGAGCGATTAAGAGCGGAATTCATTTATTTAGTGTTTGCCAAATTGTACCAAACATATTCACCTTCTGTATAACAGAAAAATAAAGTACACTGCTGGCCACCGTAAATGCAACACCAAGAAAGACAAGAGGTAGCACAACAAGATTTATTTTGTAGATAACATGTTGACCAAGTATCAAATGATTACGTTTACAGACGTCTGTGACATGTGGTTCCTGCCAGAATCAGTAGCCAGAGTAGCCGCCATTGTTGGAGATCACCGCTGCCACACGTCTCGGCATTGAGTCAAAGAGACGTTGGATGTGTTCCTGGGGTACAGCAGCCCAAGCAGCTTCCACACGTTGCCAAAGATCATCAGGTGTGGCAGCTGGGGATGTAATCTGGGTCACTCGTTGAGCAACCATGGACCACATGTTTTCTATCGGCGAAAGATCCGGAGAGCGAGCCGGCCAGGGAAGCAATTCAATCTGGTTATTGACGAAGAACCTTTGGACAATGCGTGGCACGTGTGGTCGCGCATTATCCTGTTGAAATATGGCTGTGGCCGAGCCCTGAAGTTAAGGAAGGACAACTGGCTCCAGCACCTCGGATATGTAGCGCCGGCTATTTAAAGTACCGGCAATGCGTACTAGAGGCGTGCGAGAGTAATATCCAATACCGCCCCATACCATAATACCCGGTGCGAGACCAGTGTGGCGGTGCATAATGCAGCTGTCCAGCATCCTCTCTCCACGGTGTCTCCACACTCGAATCCGACCATCGTGGTGCTGCAGACAGAAGCGTGCCTCGTCAGTAAAGACAACGTCATTCCATTCTGCCGTCCACATCCGTCTGTCATCACACCATTGGCGACGGAGACGTCTGTGGTTCTGCGTCAATGGTAGACGAAGCAATGGACGTCTTGCGGACAGACCACTCTGCTGTAAACGGCGTCGAATGGTACGCGCATACACTGGATGATGGGTTACAGACGCAATGTGCTGTGCTATGGCTCGGGATGTCACTGAGCGATCCATCACTGCCATGCGCACAATTTGCCTATCAGCACGTGCAGTGGTGCACCGAGGTGAATGCGATCGACCACGTCGGTCCGTCGTACCCTCCTGCATCCAACGGTCACATATCCGCATTACAGTTGTTTGGTTTCGTACAACACGACTAGCGATTTCTCTGTATGATAATCCACAATCTCGGTAAGCCACTATCCTTCCTCTGTCGAACTCGGATACTTGATCAAAAGATGTTCGCTGTTGTCTACGAGGCATAACTGATCGTCTTGTGAAACAACCACAAGGTAAACACACGTGCCGAACATACACTCGTCGAAATCGCCAAGCCTTAAATGGCGCTATGAGGTGGCGCCACAGGCGCGCGTGATGTGCGTCTGCGCTGAAATTCTAATCAGGTGCATATCTCATCGCTGCAAACCCATGGTGTAAATTTCACTTGATTCGGATGCTTCCTTCAGGGTGTTGCATTTACGGTGGCCAGCAGTGTAGTAGTTTTTTCACTGCTGCTACCCCCCCAGAATATTCCTGTAATTTTGCTGTGGGCAATTAAAAAATATTAGCCTCTCATGTGGAAATTAAAATGAGTTTCTTTCAATAGTTTATTCGTTATTTCTCTTCCGCATATCCTAACAAATGTTTCCATAAAGTTTCATTGTCTTACGAACAGTCGTTTTTGGTAGGGGACCTTTCATGTAGCTAAAGTTTACTTATAACCACACTCAATTTTGTCCAATTGACACTGGAAGTGGAAGCTTACTCGGTCACAGCGTGGTTTGGTTCGGCGTGGAGGCCGCCTTCATCAGAAGGCACGCTTGGGAAGGGAATCGGCCTGAGATTCTCTGCAGTGCGCGCCGTCTGCGGAACTACTGTGCGAGGCGCCGTAGCGGCGCTGGCCGGCCGGCCTGCTGGTCGATTAGCGGCGAGGGCGCAGACCCCATTCATCCGGCGTCTTAATTAAATCGCGACGCGGCGTGGCGTGCTGCGACGCCGACTTAACGACGGCGCCAGGCGTCTTCCGAGGAGGGAGCCTCCAGTGGCCGGCGCAGATTGACGCCGGCGGAAACTCGGAATTGCAGATATCTTGCTGACACACGCAGCTGGAGATGGTCTTCTGCTGTCTAACCACACGCAAACTGTAAAACCACGTTGGCGCAACGGCGCCTCGCTCCAAGTTATGCGTGTATCCGACAAGTCCGTATTACGAAAATCACTATGTCTGTCGTTGTTTCGGCCATCAACTATCCTTCCAGTTAATTAACAACCACCACAGGAGTTCCCAGTCATCGACACTTCGAGATGGAGACGAAACGCCAAGAATCCGTAGTGAATTCGAAAAAAGCCTGCCCTGGAATCCCTGAAAATGAAATGATACGAGGTATTTGACGCCGTCTCTGAGCAAGCATCAACAAACTACAGTCTTAAATTTGAGATAATCGCAGTAACGTGTAGACCCCGTACTCAGACAGCAGCTGACAGTGAAGTGCAAAGAGTAATGTTCAAGAAATTTAAAAATGAGAGGTAGGCTTTATATGTCAGTTAGTGAAATAAACCCCTCAATACCGTGGTTTCAAAACACGAAAATATCAAGGAGATCCACAACAGCTATTGCCAGATCAGTGAAGTTATTGGAAATTCGAGAAATAACTTAGTAGGATCAAATTAGTTTCACATCCGTATGTCTATAGAGCGAGGAGGATGATCCAAACATTTTTACACAATGTGTTAGGAATAAGAAGCACACATGCGAACTATCAAGCTATTGCAACAAAAAAAAAAAAAAAACATTAATGCGCTGTCTGTTATGGGCCTCATATCTTTCTTTTAGCTCGTTGAAAGTTTTTAGCTAAATTTCTGTACTCTTTTTTTAAGTTGTTACGAAATATATCTGTAGGATTGCTAAAAAGCTTTTGTATTATATTTGGCTTTTCCCTTTCATATGTCATCAGGGTTTTCTAGCAACAGCAGTGAAAAAAAAAGGAAGAGTTAAAAACAAAAACTGAAAGAGAGTTTCGTACAAGCTGTAAATTACAATAAAAACACTGCATCTCCATAATGCAATATATATACCAGGAAGGTATTGGATTTCATGCCTTGTAAGATTTGTATTCAGTCTCAAGTCTTCGACGACTTCCTCCGTCGATATAGCCAGGAGATTTGATTAGGTATGTGATTTAATTCAGCAAATTATGCCATGGAGACGTCACAAAATCGTGGAACTTCCACACGGTACCAGAGATTATGTCGATGTCTGTGATGGAAGAACATCTAACGAAATCAGCAACATGGCTATCAACGTTCTCCCATCGCAGACATCAGTATAATTTCTGTTAGTATACGAATGTTACATGACTTCGTGGCATCTTCATGGCATAATGTGACCAACCACACGGCCTACGGATAACTCCTGGCGATGGCGACAGAAGAAGTCTCGTGACGTTGAGGCTGAGTAAAAATCTGACGCAAACGGGAGCGTTTGGAAAGAAGAATCCTTTGGCCTTTTAATGCGGCCAGCCTAGATTTTAGCAGGGTCCAAGTCTTCCAGAAAGTGCAGAGAAAATCTAACGCTATGAGGAAATGCAGAATAACGAGTTTGACATACCTTTACCGGTAAAAGAAAACACAAAAATTTAATATTCTTTACAATGACAACTGCAAGGTAACTCTTTCAATATGTTGCCAAAATACCATCTATGGCGCAACTGAAATGTTGTTACTAACAGAATCTACACTCCTGGAAATGGAAAAAAGAACACATTGACACCGGTGTGTCAGACCCACCATACTTGCTCCGGACACTGCGAGAGGGCTGTACAAGCAATGATCACACGCACGGCACAGCGGACACACCAGGAACCGCGGTGTTGGCCGTCGAATGGCGCTAGCTGCGCAGCATTTGTGCACCGCCGCCGTCAGTGTCAGCCAGTTTGCCGTGGCATACGGAGCTCCATCGCAGTCTTTAACACTGGTAGCATGCCGCGACAGCGTGGACGTGAACCGTATGTGCAGTTGACGGACTTTGAGCGAAAGCGTATAGTGGGCATGCGGGAGGCCGGGTGGAAGTACCGCCGAATTGCTCAACACGTGGGGCGTGAGGTCTCCACAGTACATCGATGTTGTCGCCAGTGGTCGGCGGAAGGTGCACGTGCCCGTCGACCTGGGACCGGACCGCAGTGACACACGGATGCACGCCAAGACCGTAGGATCCTACGCAGTGCCGTAGGGGACCGCACCGCCACTTCCCAGCAAATTAGGGACACTGTTGCTCCTGGGGTATCGGCGAAGACCATTCGCAACCGTCTCCATGAAGCTGGGCTACGGTCCCGCACACCGTTAGGCCGTCTTCCGCTCACGCCCCAACATCGTGCAGCCCGCCTCCAGTGGTGTCGCGACAGGCGTGAATGGAGGGACGAATGGAGACGTGTCGTCTTCAGCGATGAGAGTCGCTTCTGCCTTGGTGCCAATGATGGTCGTATGCGTGTTTGGGGCCGTGCAGGTGAGCGCCACAATCAGGACTGCATACGACCGAGGCACACAGGGCCAACACCCGGCATCATGGTGTGGGGAGCGATCTCCTACACTGGCCGTACACCACTGGTGATCGTCGAGGGGACACTGAATAGTGCACGGTACATCCAAACCGTCATCGAACCCATCGTTCTACCATTCCTAGACCGGCAAGGGAACTTGCTGTTCCAACAGGACAATGCACGTCCGCATGTATCCCGTGCCACCCAACGTGCTATAGAAGGTGTAAGTCAACTACCCTGGCCAGCAAGATCTCCGGATCTGTCCCCCATTGAGCATGTTTGGGACTGGATGAAGCGTCGTCTCACGCGGTCTGCACGTCCAGCACGAACGCTGGTCCAACTGAGGCGCCACGTGGAAATGGCATGGCAAGCCGTTCCACAGGACTACATCCAGCATATCTACGATCGTCTCCATGGCAGAATAGCAGCCTGCATTGCTGCGAAAGGTGGATGTACACTGTACTAGTGCCGACATTGTGCATGCTCTGTTGCCTGTGTCTATGTGCCTGTGGTTCTGTCAGTGTGATCATGTGATATATCTGACCCCAGGAATGTGTCAATAAAGTTTCCCCTTCCTGGGACAATGAATTCACGGTGTTCTTATTTCAATTTCCAGGAGTGTATTTATAAATGTGTTCATTTCACCTTGAAGAGTATACAGATGCAGTATTGGTGGTATATTGCTCGTAGGACGTTGACAAAAAATTCAGTCTGCTCACTCGTATTACTAAGTAACTGATTCTCGCGGCGTATTGGTCTGAGTTTTAACTGTTCCTTTGACAAATACGTATGTACACTCAGCAAAAATATTCTTAGCCCAGAAAAGGGAGGTCAGATTGATTTGCGACGTCAGTTCTCGAACTTCAGGTTCAGTGTCTAAGAATTATATCTCATATGACCATCGAATTTGTTGTTGACAATATTAATTCATTTACAAGAAAATACAACGTTCGTTTAGTGAACACTAGACAGTAAAACGATGTGCCCTTTGATAACACCTCCTGAGACATTATGCAGAAAGGTGTGAACTACTGAGCCAGATTCATTTCCAATATCAGAACTGAAAAGAATTGAGTGGTAAGGCTGTTGATATACTTTCCGGGATGTGAGGTCGTGGTCCAAGAACTTTTCTGCTCCTTACGTTTCGTCCAGAACTGCGCTGCACTTCCTCAGAGGCGCTGCTCCGCTGAGTCTTGCCGACTTGTCACCCGGTCGTGAAAGCCTTCATTCTATAATTAAGTGGTAAGCCCCAAATATTCAAACGCAAGTTGAAAGGTTGCCTTGTGGCACACCCTTTCTACTCTGTACGTGTTATTCATTCGGATAATCTCTTAAAATATTTCCGTGTTTTATTAGTTCTTTAATTCTTTGTTTATAAATTTTCTAATTGCCATTTTAAACACTACGTACTGACTCATTACACGAGCAAGTAGCTTCCTCTCGCATGCTCTCACAGAATCTGACTAATAAAAAATAAAAGAAGCCAAACTAAACTGTAGTGATTGGGCATTGTGTAGCATATCGAGCTCAGATCTATTTTAGTTATGTATTTGATTAACCATGCTGTAAAAACGTGACAGAGAAACAGCTCAAGAGACTGGGAAAAAAGGAAGACTGGAAGCAGTGGAACTGCAGTGTAACATATTACTGGGAACGAAATGAGGTGACGTGGTTGGTAACGTAGCGGTTTCATATTGCCGACGTGGGAGTAGATTTCTCCGCTACAAGATTATTAGGGCTAGAAGCAGAGCTCATATCTGTCGCAAGAACGCAGGAAAGAATTCGTACTGCAGAAAGAATCTCATGGTGACATTCTTTGGTACTGAGTAACTCTGCTCCAGGAATTTGCTGGAAGAAATATCTCATAAACTGTAGCATCAGCAAGTGCGTCATGATTCCAAAGCAAAAATATAACACGGATTGTGTAGGGAGTTGTACATCAGTATCCAAATCTGATTATGAAGATCAGTCTTAAAGAATTATAAAAATGAAGAATTAAAACTGTTTTAATCTTGTTCTGCTTGTCATGATGATCGACTTACTAAAAAAATGATCAGTCACGGTCTCTGGCTAGGTCGGAATTCAGTGTCATCGTAATACAACATATTTTTCTCTTTGAAAAGAAACTTGAAGTAGAGTCATGATGGTGAGTACCGTTGGATAACTTGATCTAGCTATAGAAATATATTGTGGGGATGCACCATTACTAGTGTCATCTGTATTGTTACCAGATTACCCTCTCCTACCCTTACTCCTTCCCACCAGTATGACGTCATCGATCGTGGCTAGATTTTCCGATCTCCTTCCTCTCTGACACCATAGGCCAATTGCCCCATGTAGAAAATGGCCGAAAATTCAGAAACTGCCAGGAAATTCAAAACATCCAAGATGGTGTACCTAGCACAAATTTTCTAAGTATAAAATCCTAGACGTTGCACCTTAGAACATCCTCTGTGACGTCAACATTCGGGATGATGGATCCATGGATACCAATACAGTCTACAAGGTTGTCATATTTCAAGGGTTTTTCCTATCCCTCTGACGTCAGAATCTAAGATATTGGGACAACCTAAATGTTTGGCAGATTTCATGTGTTCTAAGTTTAGCATCCTGTATTAAATATAAAATGGCAGGATATTGAAAAATCAACTTTCCCTAAGTTTGAAGCTTTAACAATATGCATGTTTAAAGAATTTCCTCCACCCTTGTTACTCTGTGTGCTGTTTAAACATTTACAGTAGTGGAGATGGGAACCATTATAGCTACACTCAAACAAAATGTGAACGAGCCCGTTTTGTGATCCGCTTGTAAGGCCTCCACACACCTCGTCCAAACCGCTCTGTGCCAGTACTGGAACTGAAGGCCATTTGGGCCTCCACTGTGGCAAAGCTAACAGCCGCCGAGGTATTACTGTTCATATAAGTGCATCTTTTTTCTCTAAAGGTCACTTTAATTTGCCTATAGTCGGAATCTGCGTTTTCCATAGTCATGCGTCGATCAACACCTTTGCATTTCTGCTTTAGCCATCCTTGCTTCGCAGTTTTGTGCTTTCCACCAATCTCATATTTTGTCGTTTGTATCCCATTTGACCTCCTTCATTTACTGTGTTTTTATATTTTCTTCGATTCCCAATTATATGAAGTATCTCATGACGGAAATAAAACAAAGATGCAATAGTGTGATTAAAACTCAGGGTGAAAGGATATCAAAGAATGCTGAGTGAAAGTGAAGAAGAATTACAGGATCTGTTGAATGGAGTGTACTGTCTAATGAGTACAGAATATGGATTGGAAGTAAATCGGAGAAAGACGGAACTAATGAGAAGTAGTAGAAATGAGAACAGCGACGAACTTAACATCAGAATTGGAGATCACGAAGTAGCTGCAACCTAGACAGCAAAACAACCCGTGGCATACTGAGCAAAGTGGACATAAAAAGGAGACTAGAACAGGCATAAAGGGTATTCTTGCCCAAGAGAAGTCTCCTAGTATCAAACATAGGTCTTATTGTGAGGAAGAAATCTATGAGAATGTACGTTTGTAGCACAGCATCGTAAGGTAGTGAAACACGGATTTTGGGAAAACTGAGACAGAAGAGAATAGAAACACACGAGATTTGGTGCTACAGATGAATGTAAAAAATTAGGTAGACTGATAAGGTAGTGAATGAAGAAGCTCTCCGCACAGTCTGTGAGGAACATATCCAAAACACCGACAAGATGAAGAGACAGGACGATAGGGCAACTGTTAAGACATCAGGGAATAACTTCCGTAGTATTAGAGGAAGCTGTAGAGGATTAAAAACTGTGGAGGAAAACAGTAATTGGAATACACCCATCAACAAATTGAGGACGTAGGGTACAGTTGCTGATCTGAAATGAAAAGGTTGGCACAGGAGAGAAATTCGTGGCGGGCCACGTCAAACCAATCAGAAGACTTATGACTGAAAAAAGAAATTTCATGTCGTGTCCTTGGATTTCTTCTGGGCATTGTGGTTTTGCCTATTTCATCATCTGCTTACCTCTACTATTTCATCTCTTAAAGCTGCATATTCGGCCTCAGTTTCGCATGTTTCCCCGTTTTAGTCGATCACTGCCAAATGCTCCCTTCGAAACCTTCAATAAATACAGTTACTTTCAGTTTATCCAGTCCCATCTCCTTGGTATGAATAGGAAATATGCTTAGCCAAAGCTATGAGGACATAATAAAAAGCCTGCAGTAGTTTGCAATCATGTATGAAAAATAATGTCGTTGTCGAGTTCGTAGCATTTGTATCGCTTTTCCACACTCAGTAATCAGACTTTCAAGCAGGTATAGTAAAAACCCGTACAGAACTGGAAATTCTGAATTCAGCGGCTTGCATCTCCTTCGCAGCGACTTTGTTGTGCGGGTCGCGGTATGATACGCTCCCGGAGCAGGGGCAGCAGTGTGTTGTGCTGTGACGTCACGACCGCCTGGACCGGCGCACGCGTGTTTGCCCGGACCCCTGGCGAGCGTCGTAATTGGACCCCTGGACCGATCCCTCAGTGCTCTGGTCGCTTAATGCTGCGCCGAATACCTCGATGCCCCAGCCCGTATCAGACTACACGAGCAAATGTCCTCTCAACCGTTTACGCAAGCAATTACATCATCGAGCGTACATGAAGACTGATCCTACTGGCTCCCACGTTATTTTCAAAAGGTCTTCGTAGAGACCACGCAAAGGAACAACTCTGACGAAGAACTAAGAAATTGGCTTATTCTCGTAATTCGTGGTTTGCTGTATCGCAGGCAGACTCAGACAGACAAGAACATTTACAACAGTATAAATTAGATAATGAGATATTAGTGTCACACCTCAAGGAGAAACTAGAAACATTTAGCTCTGGACGGGAATATGTAGAGGAACTGCGGCTTAAGTTCATAACAGTTGACCAACTGCTGGATGGATATGTACTTGGCAGAAAAGCTCGTGGTGGGACTGTCTCTCCATGGTATAGAATCACCTTAAAGAAAAAGTTTATGTTCTGACACTCGTGGATGACACAGGAAACGGGAAATTGATAGTAGCAAACTAAAATCAGAAATGCTGAGCTCCGTCTTCAAATGTTCCTTAGCATTGCTGCTGTTTAATCCTCGAACCACTGCAAAGGTGAATAGCTTTCCCGTATAGCGCGCTAGCTTGTGGGACATGAAGGAGGACCACAACCATACTACATCCACGCGGCGCGCTGACGACCGTCGGTTAGTGTACCGGCCAACCTGACTGTAATTTTTAGGCAGTTTCCTACGGTCGTTTAGGAGAATGCTGTGCTTGTCCCCAAATTCCGCCTCAGAGAATACGATACACAAACAATTAACAAAACGAAGTTTACGCGATCGACAGACAAATAGCACACAACACTTCCCTTCCTTAGATTGACGACTGTGGCGTCAGAAAGGGCATCCGGCCACAAAATTAAGTACTAAAATAAAATTTGCCAAAACCTGAAAGAGCTGACCCCGTACTATCCAGAATCAACGATAGAGAGAAGAAAGAGAAACTGAGGAAATGAATGATGCAGGAAACAGTGTCAGTGGCGTTGAGAAGCAAATGAAATCGCTGAAACTTAACAATGCTCCATGGCCTGATGGTATCACAATCAGATTCTATACACAACTTGCGTCTGAGTTAACTGCTAACTAAAGAAATAAGCGGCTTTGAAATGAAAACAAGACTCCATTCTCAACTGATGGTTGTCCATATTCGGAATTGCGAATATATTTATGAACCCATGGGGAGAGGTCGGGACTGTGTGGAGGATGAGTAAGGGCTCCCAGCGGAACTTCTGCAAGGTAGGCGAAACAACCTTGGCAACACGTGAGCTGGTAAATTGCTCCGGCGGAATGATGACGTCCGTGAAGACTCCCCTGGCCTTTGGATATCATGGTGCGTTTCAGTATTTCAAAGTGTTCACGCACCATCGTGTTCATACGCCCAGGAATTTTCAAGGGCGGAATCATTCTGAAGGAGAAAAAGTCCTGTTCACGTGTTGCGACGGTTGTTTTGACCACTGTAACTCATCACTGGTTTTCTTACTATTCATTGAGTGGCAGACTATGGAGGGTTACTTACTTTCACTAACAGGAGCTTCTTTTGATTATTATTATTTCTTTTGTTCCAGCCTGCTATCGTGGCATATCCTGTCCACATTCGCTCTTATTTTTCTTTGGCGACGTAAGCTTTTCTGAATAGTTTTGCCCGTTATTTGAAATAGATTTAAGCCAATCTAAATTTTAGGGACAATTCCTTCACTGATTGAATTTATTAAAGTCGCAATGAATGACGCTACGGTATTCTATGGGGCAGTCAGAGAAAGCTACGTACCGTTAGCTAAAATTGAACCCAGCACTTTGGATTTTAGGAGCGTAATCATCACTACTACAGATGTGACACTATTTTCAGATGTATTGAAGATAAATTAGCGATCACGGAAAAAGCTTCTAATGAAAAAAAAAATATTTATTTTTGACTAATATTTCGCATGCTAACAGTCATCTTTTTGTATTTAATAGATGGGCAAAACATTCCTGGTACATTTATATACGGTCCTATGGCTTTCTCATACGAGAATACCAAGCCACGTTGGCCTTAATCTGTGGAGTCCTGTGGGGTGGGAAAATCTGGGGAGCACGTGGTCACTGCTCAAGTTTGTACCACAGACATTCACATGCACTAATCCACACGGTAAAGAAAATGACGACAGCATTTATCAGTGGCACCTCGTGGCCGGTATCGAGCAGGATTTTGGTGGCTGCATATTTTTGCGTGAAGCGCGTGGAATGAAATCGATTCATCTTGCCGAATATACGCTCGGTACAGTTTTATTGATAATTTAAAATGTCCTGCGCAAATAAAATAAAATGGCAGACAGTAACTTTTAAAGGCTTGGGCTGCGCTTTGAATCTATAGACTGCGTGGTCGCGCCTAACCGAAATCACACATTATGACACTGATTATGGTTCAAATGGCTCTGAGCACTATGGGACTTAACATCTGAGGTCATCAGTCCCCTAGAACTTAGAACTACTTAAACCTAACTAACCGAAGGCCATCACACACATTCATGCCCGAGGCAGGATTCGAACCTGCGACCGTAGCAGTCGCGCTATTCCGGACTTAAGCGCCTAGAACCGTTCGGCCACAACGGCCGGCTGACCTTTGATTAGCTGAACCAAAAATTGTAACAAGAACCTAAATGGTAATTCAAAAATAGCTAGGAAAAGAAATTTTTTAGATTAACAAATTATTAACAGACTGAAATACCTTTTGTCCCTTGTTCGACACAGACGTTCTGAGGCAACGTCTGGTCGCTTACCTGTAACCATCGTGCGGAGCCGGCCGCTGGTGGCCGAGCGGTTCTGCCGCTACAGTCTGGAACCGCGCGACCGCTACGGTCGCAGGTTCGAATCCTGCCTCGGGCATGGATGTGTGTGTTGTCCTTAGGTTAGTTAGGTTTAAGTAGTTCTAAGTTCTAGGGGACTTATGACCTCAGCAGTTGAGTCCCATAGTGCTCAGAGCCATTTGAACCATTTGAACCATCGTGCGGAGCTCTCTCTCCGAATCGCCCGAGGTGGTGGGGAAGGCCCATGACCAACCTCTGCTAGGAAAACGTTTTGCTTCACTCATCTTTGGCCAAACCACCCTGTTCCTGCTCTCTCCCTTCCACCGCCACCGTTTAGGTTGGTAGAAGATGAAGAAACCCACCAATTCCCTGGTTCGTCTGCTACTGCGTTCAAATCATTCACACTTGACCACACACTTTCAGGAAGGGTGAAAAATGGAAATCAGGACACAGGACGTGCACATAAGAATGAAAAAGAAATGCGTGGACCCATTTTGCTTCTACAGGCATTCGGTTGTTGGGGCTGAGATTAATTAGTTGCATCACTCATTTTTAAATCGTGTAACGGCGCCTATTGTGATGTTACACCACGCTGCAAAAGTTTCGCGGCGAGGCCATTACACATTTACCATGCAGTGCCGATCTTTTTACATGCGATTTCCATACTTTTGGATCCCTGAAGAAAGACATACGTGGCCGTAGATTTGCTTCGAACGAAGAAATGCAGTCCTGGTACAATTATGGTTCCATAGACAACCACAAATATTTTGCCATGGAGGTGTTGGCCGTCTTGTCTTGCAGTGGGATTAATATATTAACAGTTATGGAGATTTCTTTTGAAGAACCGTAATAAACAGTTCATTTACTTTTTTGCATCTGTATCGTTTTCATTTGACAGCTCCTTACATAGAAGTTAGATGAAAGTATTAATTAGAAGAAAGCATAGGTCACACCCGTCTACAGGAAGGTTGCCAGGAATGACCCGAAAAACTACCAACCAATATCCTTCACAGCGATCTTTTATATAATGGCAGACCATATTAAGAGCTCAGGCGTAATTAGGAGTCCCGGCAGAGAGATCTCCTCCATGTAACCAGCATGGATTCCGAAAACAGCGATCATGCGAAACCAACGATCACTTTTCTCACATGTTGTATCGAATACTATGAACCAAGGCAGTTAAGTAGACGCAGTAGTACGTCATGGTTTACGAAGAGCAGTCGAACAGTGCCACATCTTCGCTTATTACCAAAGGTACAACCGTATGGGGTCTCAAGCGAAACTTGTGACTGGATTGAAGATTTCTGGGAAAGGAAGGACGCAGCTTCGTACCTTGGATGGGGAGTCATCGTCAGAGTTCAGAACAGTAGTTTGCTATGACTACCACATCACTGAGCTACAACTCCATTCAGTCAGACCATACTACTACCTGAGTGTACCAAATTGTGAGACACTCAGTGATAAGCAGAGCAAGCGGCAGACGTCGTTTCATTGGTTGTATACCGAGGAAACGCATTAATTCTAGAAAGGAGTCTGCGAATGAAACAGTCTCATGCGCCCATCGTAGAATATAAGTCAAGTGTGTGGGAACCGTATCAGACAGGCAGGTGGTAGAGAGTCACAAAGATTCTGATAGAAATGAACTGGCAGACACTGGAACATAGATGCAAACTACCACACGAACGTCTACCCTAAGCTTCGAGAAACAACCTTAATGTGAAGAATACAGGAATATGCTACAACCCTTAAGGGGGGACGTTGATGAAATTGACCAAAAATGTCAATTTTAGATTTATTTTTTATTTGATAGTACAGCTCATGGGCAACAAGTTCCCAAAGTTTCAATGTTGAAATCGCATCCGAAGTGCCTGAAAATTAATTAAAAATGTGACGCGGCCTCCCTGCCAAGTCCACGTTTTGAAGCAGCTCTTCAATACCAGCTCAGTGAACAACTACTTTGTGCATTACTTACAGCCAAACGTGTGTGGGATACATCTAGAAGGCCGTGATACATACTCTTTGGTTTTGTAGATCATCTTTAGCCGATCCTGCACTTCTCAAAAAGTTTGTTCATGGCAAAACCCAAAATCCAAATGAGTCTCTAAATTCACTCATATGAAAACGATGCCCTAAAAACACATTTGCATCTGCTACAGTTGTCAGAATTGCCAATTATGATGTATTTATTGTATTTAATGATGGGAACGTCGGGAGGATCAAGGTATTAGAAATAATGGGCTTCAAGATAGGAAATTTTATTCAAGACATCCTGAGAAAAATAATTTACAGCGCGTCTCTGCAGCTGAAAAGTCAGTTGAAGACCTGGTAAAGGAAAGAAGACAGACAACAAGAAACCAAAAGAGAAGCCTTGAAAGGAAAGACGATCCAGAGTACAAATATGGTGCCTTCTGAAGAAGTGACACAAGGAAAAAAGTTAGGTTGAACTTTAAATTGCGTTTCCTGAAAAGTTTTTTTTAACTTTTATGTATCTTTTCCTCAGATTCTATGAATGCTAGAACTATGAAATTTTGTAGACACGTTTCTGTAAACCTAATAAACGTTGTCTCGAGAGCAAATCTGGAAATTCTGATTGAAAGCTGAGATATGGGGCGAAGTGTTTGGAATTTTGCATGAATTTAAAGTTGTACTTGTGGAAATATAATTAAAAAATTGACCTATTCAAAAAACCTCATGAGAGAAGCTTAACGACATATAAAGAGGTGAAACAGAGAAATTATTATAGAAATCTCTTGAATACTTTCTGAGAAAAAGGAACATACATTATTTTTTAAAAATAAAACTTCAAATTTCATTCAAAAGAAAAGTTGAATATATATAATCAAAAGATTTTATATGTGTCACATTCATGTAAAGCGTGGTACAAAATTTCATTGCCATATCTCCAAAACTGTGGATTTTGTGCATTTTTGAAATAGTGTGTGTTTTTCATCAACGTCCTCCCTTAACTCATAACTCCCGTAGCAATCGCGAACACAAAATCAGATTAATTACAGCGTGCGCACTGGTTTTTATGCTGTCATTCTTCCCGTGATCCGTACGTGAACGGAATGGAAGGAAACCTTAATACATCATACAACGGAAAGTACTCCCTCCCATGCACTTCACAGCGACATCAGAGTACAGGTGTAGATGTTGATCTAGGATACGAAAACAAAAAAAAACCGTATTACTTACTGTATGTTATTAGCAACACTCATTATTTTTTAATCCTAATTTTTACTCCTGTAATTATGCACTGGCGAAAAAATCGTCGCACCAAGAACGAGTAGCGGGACATAAACGAATGATGGTAAGCGTGTTTCTACACCTGAAAGATCTACTCAAATTTCGCGACAGTCGCACAAGAGCGGCGCTAGTGGCTCCACTATGAGGAAGCTTTAAATACACGCTGTAACGGTCGTGACGTTAGCTGTGTTTGAGACTGGACATGGTGAGTTGATGTTAGTCAAGAATGCCTTTAAGGTGACAAAGACACCATTACCAACACCTCACTGAGATTGACCGAGGTCGTGTAATAGGACTACGAGTAGCTGGATATAACTTCTCCGATATTGCAGAAAGACCCGGCAGGAATGTAGTCATTGATCATGATCGCCGACAGCGGGAATATGCAGTAGCAAGAAGACCGGGTACTGGACTGCCCCTGCAGCAGCTATTTGAACAGCACCTGGCCATAGAGTGGAATTTTTTATTTATTTATTTCATTAACATTACAGTGTAAACCACCACCTTGTAATGCAAGGTTGCTCGGATGCTCCTAAATCTAACAGCAAAGTCTTCTCATGGCTTCTCATGGTTATAGTCTTATTGGAATACAGTTGTTAATGCTAAATTTTTAAATAACATAAAGAACATAATATATTAAGATTTACTAACCCTACAGCGAAATGAATGCTTAAAAATTGTTAAAATGGTTCCATATAATTTGTTTCCGCCTAGTTGATGAGAATATAATTCATATAATGCAAATTTCAGAGAGAAATAAAAAAAGTAAATCTAATACAATGAGTGCGGTGAAAATAATTTCCAGTATGTAGAGGGAAGTGATATGGTGTATTTGGAGGTGTAATACAGTCTAAGTAGCATTTTGGTTGGTAATGGCCTATTTCTACCTATTTCAGATGAAAAGGTCTTAGTAGAACCTCGAGCTATTATCATCAGAAATGGTTTCTACTTATGTACGTTTACTGTGTGTGTGTATTGGTATATTACTGGGAGTGTTGCAAGTCAAGACGCTACATATATTCAGCAGCTGTTTGTTTGTCCTATTGTTGGTAGTTTTGGTATATTCTGTATGATACCTCACATACAAGCACCTAGTATTATACAGATTAAATGCTGATTGAGCATTTCATATTTGGAATGAAAGATTTTTAGCTTTACATGAGAAATACAGTTATGTCTGTCAAAATGTTAGTAGAAATAGAATGTAGTTCATTGCTACTTGAATGCATTATTCTTTAAATACCTTCATACATTTCATTTTTAGTTCTATACATACTTCATACACAAAATACACTTGATCTACAAAATTCATTGATTGTAGCTTTGAATAGAGAAGAGAATATAGTTCTGTCTACACACAGTAAGATGACCAGACAGTGACAGAACGAGCTGTTAGAAATCGATTACTTAAAGGACAGCTCGGAGCTAGACAGCCTTTAGCGTGCATTCCAATGACCCCGAACAACCGCCATTTCCGATTTCAGTGGCGTCAAGAGAGAGCTCATTGGAGAGCGTGGTGGAGGTTTATTGTGTTTCCTGATAAAGAGTTGGTTCTGTCTCGGTGTCAGTGATGGCTGTGTGTTGGTTATAAGGAGGCCAGTTGAGAGCCTGCAACCAACCTGTCTTTGCTAGACACAATGGACATACACATGGAGCTATGGTCTGGGGTGCGAATTCGTGTGACAGCAGGAGCACTCTCGTGGTTATCCCACCCACCCTGACTTAAAATTTGTTAGTCGATCTGGTGATTCGACGTTTTGCGCTGTTATTCATGAATAGCATTCCACGGTGAGTTTTCCAACAGGATAATGCTCACCCACATAGCGCTGTTCTAACCCAACAGTCTTTACGGACATGTTGCCTTGGCATGCTCGATCAACAGATCTGTTGTCAATAGAGCACATACGGGACATCACCGAATGATAGATAGCTCCAGTGTCATCCACAGACAGCAATAACCGCCCTTGTATTGACCAATCAAGTGCAATATGCATCTATCCATCAAGCTGACATTCGGTACCTGTACAACACAATGCACGCACTTTATCATACTTGCATTCAAAATTCGGGCGGTTACACCGGTTATTAATCTACCTGCATCTCATACACTACTGAAAAATGGAAAACGAACTCACTGAAGTAAGTGAATAACACCCGCCATACTTGCACTGAGCACTACGAGAAGGCGGTGCGTGCGACGGTCAAACGCGCTTCGCTGCGAACACTCCAGGAACCGCGTTATCTACGAGGTGCATTCAAGTTCTAAGGCCTCCGATTTTTTTTCTCATTAACTACTCACCCGAAATCGATGAAACTGGCGGTACTTCTCGACGTAATCGCCTTGCAGACGTACACATTTTTCACAATCCTGACGCCATGATTCCATGGCAGCGGCGAAGGCTTCTTTAGGAGTCTGTTTTGACCACTGGAAAATCGCTGAGGCAATAGCAGCACAGCTGGTGAATGTGCGGCCACGGAGAGTGTCTTTCATTGTTGGAAAAAGCCAAAAGTCACTAGGAGCCAGGTCAGGTGAGTAGGGAGCCAGGGACCAAGAGGAATCAAGTTGTTATCACGAAGAAACTTTTGCGCAACGTTAGCTCTATGTGCGGGTGCGTTGTCTTGGTGAAACAGCACACGTGCAGCCCTTCCCGGACGTTTTTGTTGCAGTGCAGGAAGGAATTTGTTCTTCAAAACATTTTCGTAGGATGCACCTGTTACCGTAGTGTCCTTTGGTACGCAATGGGTAAGGATTACGCCCTCGCTGTCCCAGAACATCATTTTTTCAGCACTGGCGGTTACCCGAAATTTTTTTGGTGGCGGTGAATCTGTGTGCTTCCATTGAGCTGACTGGCGCTTTGTTTCTGGATTGAAAAATGGCATCCTCGTCTCATTCATTGTCACAACCGACGAAAAGAAAGTCCCATTCATGCGGTTGTTGCGCGTCAACATTGCTTGGCAACATGCCACACGGGCATCCATGTGGTCATCCGTCAGCATTCGTGGCACCCACCTGGATGACACTTTTCGCATTTTCAGGTCGTCATGCAGGATTGTGTGCACAGAACCTACAGAAATGCCAACTCTGGAGGCGATCTGTTCAACAGTTATTCGGCGATCCTCCAAAACAAATCTCTCTACTTTCTCGATCATGTCGTCAGACCGGCTTGTGCGAGCCCGAGGTTGTTTCGGTTTGTTGTCACACGATGTTCTGCCTTCACTAAACTGTTGCACCCACGAACGCACTTTCGACACATCTGTAACTCCATCACCACATGTCTCCTTGAACTGTCGATGAATTTCAGTTGGTTTCACACCACGCAAATTCAGAAAACGAATGATTGCACGCTGTTCAAGTAAGGAAAACGTCGCCATTTTAAGTATTTAAAACAGTTCTCATTCTCGCCGCTGGCGGTAAAATTCCATCTGCCATACGGTGCTGCCATCTCTGGGACGTATTGACAACGAACGCGGCCTCATTTTAAAACAATGCGCATGTTTCTATCTCTTTCCAGTCCGGAGAAAAAAAAAAACGGAGGCCTTAGAACTTGAATGCATCTCGTACCGTGGAATGTTGCTAGCTGCGCAGCGGTTGGTCTCCGCCAGAGCCAGTGGCAGCCAATTTGTCGAAGCGTACGAGCTGCGTCTGTATTTGCAACATTGTTAGCATGCCGCGACAGCATGTACGTGAACCGTTTTTGCAATTAAAGGAGTTTGAGCGAGGGCGTTTAGTGGGCCTGCATGAGGCCGGGTGGACGTACCGCACAACTGCGCAACACTTGGGGGGTGAGGTCTTCACAGTGCATCAGTGTTGCCGCCAGTGGTCAGCACAAGGCGCGCATGCCCTTCGACCTGTGTCTGGACACTGGCGATGCACAGATGCGCGCCAAGACCGTCGCATCCTACCAAGTGCCATCACTTCACAACTTATGGACACCGTTGCTCCAGAGGTAACAGCGAGAACTATTCGCAACCGTCTCCACGAAGCAGGGCCACGGTGCCGCGTACCGTTAAGGTGTCTTCCACTCAAGCTGCAACGTCATTCAGCCCTCCTCCAGTGGTGCCGCGATAGGCGTTTATGGAAGGACGAATGGAGGCGTGTCGTCTCCAGTGATGAGAGTCGCTTCTGTCTCAGTGCCAATGATGGTCGTACGCGTGTGTGGAATCGCGCAAGTGAGCGCCAAAATCAGGAGTGTACACAGCAGAGGCACAAAGGCCAACGCCCGCTATCATGGTGTGGGGAGCAATATACTTCACTGCCGTACTCCTCTGGTGACAAATGAGGGAACATTGAACAGTGCACGGTACATTCAAACTATCATCCAAATCATCATGCTACTAGAATGAGATTTTCACTCTGCAGCGGAGTGTGCGCTGATATGAAACTTCCTGGCAGATTAAAACTGAGTGCCCGACCGAGACTCGAACTCGGGACCTTCGCCTTTCGCGGGCAAGTGCTCTACCAATTGAGCTACCAAAGCACGACTCACGCCCGGTACTCACAGCTTTACTTCTGCCAGTACCTCGTCTCCTACCTTCCAAACTTTACAGAAGCTCTCCTGCGAACCTTGCAGAACTAGCACTCCTGAAAGAAAGGATATTGCGGAGACATGGCTCAGCCACAGCCTGGGGGCTGTTGGTTGAGCACTTGCCCGCGAAAGGCAAAGGTCCCGAGTTCGAGTCTCGGTCGGGCACTCAGTTTTAATCTGCCAGGAAGTTTCATATCAGCGCACACTCCGCTGCAGAGTGAAAATCTCATTCTAGTAGCATGATGATTTGGATGATAGTTTGAATGTACCGTGCACTGTTCAATGTTCCCTCATTTGTCACCAGAGGAGTACGGCAGTGAAGTATATTGCTCCCCACACCATGATAGCGGGCGTTGGCCTTTGTGCCTCTGCTGTGTACACTCCTGATTTTGGCGCTCACTTGCGCGATTCCACACACGCGTACGACCATCATTGGCACTGAGACAGAAGCGACTCTCATCACTGGAGACGACACGCCTCCATTCGTCCTTCCATAAACGCCTATCGCGGCACCACTGGAGGAGGGCTGAATGACGTTGCAGCTTGAGTGGAAGACGCCTTAACGGTACGCGGCACCGTGGCCCTGCTTCGTGGAGACGGTTGCGAATAGTTCTCGCTGTTACTTCTGGAGCAACGGTGTCCATAAGTTGTGAAGTGATGGCACTTGGTAGGATGCGACGGTCTTGGCGCGCATCTGTGCGTCGCCAGTGTCCGGACACAGGTCGAAGGGCATGCGCGCCTTGTGCTGACCACTGGCGGCAACACTGATGCACTGTGAAGACCTCACCCCCCAAGTGTTGCGCAGTTGTGCGGTACGTCCACCCGGCCTCATGCAGGCCCACTAAACGCCCTCGCTCAAACTCCTTTAATTGCAAAAACGGTTCACGTACATGCTGTCGCGGCATGCTAACAATGTTGCAAATACAGACGCAGCTCGTACGCTTCGACAAACTGGCTGCCACTGGCTCTGGCGGAGACCAACCGCTGCGCAGCTAGCAACATTCCACGGTACGAGGTGCATTCAAGTTCTAAGGCCTCCGATTTTTTTTCTCCGGACTGGAAAGAGATAGAAACATGCGCATTGTTTTAAAATGAGGCCGCGTTCGTTGTCAATACGTCCCAGAGATGGCAGCACCGTATGGCAGATGGAATTTTACCGCCAGCGGCGAGAATGAGAACTGTTTTAAATACTTAAAATGGCGACGTTTTCCTTACTTGAACAGCGTGCAATCATTCGTTTTCTGAATTTGCGTGGTGTGAAACCAACTGAAATTCATCGACAGTTCAAGGAGACATGTGGTGATGGAGTTACAGATGTGTCGAAAGTGCGTTCGTGGGTGCGACAGTTTAGTGAAGGCAGAACATCGTGTGACAACAAACCGAAACAACCTCGGGCTCACACAAGCCGGTCTGACGGCATGATCGAGAAAGTAGAGAGATTTGTTTTGGAGGATCGCCGAATAACTGTTGAACAGATCGCCTCCAGAGCTGGCATTTCTGTAGGTTCTGTGCACACAATCCTGCATGACGACCTGAAAATGCGAAAAGTGTCATCCAGGTGGGTGCCACGAATGCTGACGGATGACCACATGGATGCCCGTGTGGCATGTTGCCAAGCAATGTTGACGCGCAACAACGGCATGAATGGAACTTTCTTTTCGTCGGTTGTGACAATGAATGAGACGAGGATGCCATTTTTCAATCCAGAAACAAAGCGCCAGTCAGCTCAATGGAAGCACACAGATTCACCGCCACCAAAAAAATTTCGGGTAACCGCCAGTGCTGAAAAAATGATGTTCTGGGACAGCGAGGGCGTAATCCTTACCCATTGCGTACCAAAGGACACTACGGTAACAGGTGCATCCTACGAAAATGTTTTGAAGAACAAATTCCTTCCCGCACTGCAACAAAAACGTCCGGGAAGGGCTGCACGTGTGCTGTTTCACCAAGACAACGCACCCGCACATAGAGCTAACGTTGCGCAACAGTTTCTTCGTGATAACAACTTGATTCCTCATGGTCCATGCCCGCGAAAGGCAAAGGTCCCGAGTTCGAGTCTCGGTCGAGCACACAGTTTTAATCTACCAGGAAGTTTCCTCATGCTACTGTTCATGGACTGGCAAGGTCCCACTTTTCCAGCAGGACAATGCACGTCCACATGTACCCCGTGCCATCCAACGTCTAACAGAAGGAAACTGCAAGAAAGCACGTTTGTTGGACATGACATTCGAAAAATATTGTTCTTTCTGTCATTGCCAACATTCTTGGATAAGTTAGGGAAATTTAGCTGTTTGATGAACATCAACATTCACTTTTTGGATACTGTTGTTGACTTTGCCTCTGAAAATTTTGGTGCTGTCAGCAAGGAAGTACATAAGCATCTCATTGAGACATCGAAGTCAGGCTAAGAGTGTATCAGTATCGCTGTGTGGTATATCATGAGACTGCTTGTGAAAGGGAGTTTGCATCATGTGGGAGCAAGAAAGATAGTTCACTACAGAAAGAGATGTTTTATGATGAAATTGTGTAAAAGGACGGTTACGTTCTATTGCGAATGCAGACGCTAATGTTTGGTGTAGCGGGCGTGAGTATTCCGTGCTGACACGAGTTGTAGAACGAACAACGATAATAAATTACTTGTGTTTGAAGTGTCAGAGGAGACGAATATATTAAAGGTACGCAAAAAAAGGAATGCTGGTTTGTTAATAGCAGACATGTTGTAATTTTCCACTACTGAGATTTTAATGTTAAAATACATATGGCAAGAAGAGTAGATTAAGATTGTAAAAGAAAGATTTAAATTATAAACAACTAAGAAAATATAACGAAGTTTATGTACAGGAATAAAAGGTACGTTGGAGTTTCATTTTACTGACCACTGTGTACGAAGTTCATGAACTGGTACCGCTCGCGAAAATTAACTGGACAGACGCGTAGTGTAATTTCGGGCAGAACCTGCAGCTTACACGGTCAAATTTATCTTTGAAAGTAAATTTCAACGAATCATAATAATTGTACAACACGTAATTCCTTGATCCCCGAAATCATATGGACGTCTGAGTTCTGTTACTGCATGCGAACAGACGCCGTGAGGCTTTCGTAAAAACTTGCAGCATTTTTTGAGTTCTAGCTAAATCATCAGACAAACCGGTCAACCAACGAGAAATGAGCTCAATCTACACCGAAAAGCCGGAACACCAGCATAATCCGACAGTGCTATTTATAGAGACGTACAAGCGACTCATCGAAGAAAATACCAAAAATACCATATTAAGGACAAGGAGAAGACAGAATAAAATATAAGCCAATGGAGACAGAATTTCAGTTCTGTATGTAGATAATCTTCGTAATACAAAAAGGTTTGTTCATAGTGGGAAATTAACTTACTTTTCATTCCAGTTACCTCTACGTCAGATAGTGACAAAACTGTAAGACACATAGTGACAGATCTATAAGTGATAGCCGACGAGTAAGCTGAGATAAATGTTCAGCGGGAAAATAACGTGTTATTAACTAAACGTAACAAAAAGTTTTTTCCTTTCGTCTGTGTAATTTTAATTATTGTTAATTACAGGCAACAGAGTAGCTAATTACGCGTCCTTCTTCGTCTCTGTCATTTTCTCGAAACGATTTTTCCTGCTCAAGCGATGTATATAAATAACAGTTAAAAGAACAGCTTAGGTGTTCGTGTTACTCTTCTTACGAAACTCAGAGTATCTCCACACTGCAACTAAACTTTCTGTATTTTTACCCTATCTCTTTCTTACCGATATAAATTTGTGATATGACTGAAAAGTAGAGAGCATAGCTAATAAGAAACACCCAGATTATAGATTTTTACTGTTGCAACTTTTGCACGAAACGTTTAATGCCGCTAATGTTCTTGTTAAACATGATTACCTTATTGCAAACTGAAGCACGTGCCGAGGAGATATGAGCCTTCTGCGTTAAACACAGTATTCATCTTAGACGCTTAATGCCCTAAGTGCTGTCGCTGAATGGATTATTTACAACAAATTTCACCACAATATGCGTACTCTAATCGAACAATTAAAACATCCAACATTTTAAACAAGATCATCGTTAATAAAGACACATGAATATAATGAAACTACGTTTCTTAATGGTAAGTTACTGGTACATTATTGACTGGAAAAAAAAAGATATGTTAACTTACCTGCTTCTCACTTGCTATTACTTTGAAGGAAACAATGTACAAAAATGACAGAACTGACTTGTTTCTAAATTATCATTGGCAGGTGCATTCTAAAATTTTTAAACATTGTGTCTTAGTTATTTCTTTTGGTATTGTAACTTTACACATGCCTTTAAGTTCTCAACTGTTTTATTAAACACTGTAGAGATGGCAAATGAAGCCTTACAGTGCTATGAATATTAAAGCGAAACCTCAAATATCTATTCGAAATTTATCTCGATATATTCGAGTTCTCTCATTTGATATTCATTCCGTTCTACCCAGCATCAGTAAACACTTATTCGGTCGGAATATGATCATATTGTACACTTCCTCTCTAACAGAGTGAGCTGAATATTTAAACAGCTGTCCACAATCGGCATCAGCACTGACCAGCATGAGCACAACGTCAGCCGAACTGCAGGCGTGTACACCAGACCACAAGTTAAGTGAAAACCAAACAAATGAGTGCGTAACGACGAGAGCGCTCTAGAATATGTAGACACTCAAACGATTTTTACAGATAAGAGTAGTTTTTCTATGTAGGTGCTTCAGTTCATACAAACGAGCGGGGGGTGTTTATCATGTTTAACATGCCATCGAGTCTAAACCACTGGCAATGGAGTATTTTTATGTAAAATGACAGCGAAAATAATACCTGTTTCTCTACAAAAACAGATCGAACTGTTGTAAGAATGCACTGAAAAATGGATTTTAGTACTTATTGTTAATCTGAGATATTACACAATTAGTTATATATTTACAGAGTGTTTTTAGTTTCTGGAACAACTGTCTTAATCTTAGTGTGAGAAACATATCAGCATAAATAAGTTTTAAAGTATATATTAGCAACATTTAAATGTGCATATTCTATGTACTGATATAAGGAAATTTATCACAAGACTTGCGAGATTGTATGAAGATACATAAAACTGCAGCCAGTCACTTTTCTGAATAGTTGTTTATTATTCCATGAACCGGTTTTCGAACCTTTTCAGGTTCATCTTCACTATTTCTAGAAAAATGCTGGGTGCTGGCTCTGTGACAAGAAGATGGAACACGCTTCAATGTATCGCCATAACTATTGTTATCTGTCGATATAGATGCAAAATTTAGTATTGTACTTACTGCGACAGTATGGGCGGATTTTTTTCCGTTAGTGTCTGTCTGCTTCCACTTTGACGGACAGATGGTATATCTCTTCACACACTCTCATACAATATGCATTCATTTATACTGTGACAGCGAAACTTTACCAGCATGCAGCATGTGCTATACAACTGTTTCTTGTAACAAAGATCTTGACAAAAAGATATGGCATAGGCCTACATTGCTCAGAGATGTATTAAAGTCGATATAAGGGCAAATATTTTAATCAGACTGGCGATAACATGAGAACACAGAATAAAATAAATAAATGAATTACTAGAAGAACAAACTTCAAGTGATCTGATTTCTTATTTCTATTCGTATATCAACGCATAACACAGGCAATTTGGGAAACAAATATTTTAATCAAGATTTTCATTAACATGAATGCTCAGGAATAAAATGATACAAAGTTATAGTATCTGCAATGAGATACAGTTGCTTGTATGACCATGACCTTTATATTTAAAACATTTACAAACCTTCAAATGAACCACTGACTTATTTCTGTTCTTACATTAACATGATCTGGAATATTAGTAAGAGCAGATTCTGTATATTTTAGCTAAAGGTGATATGTATAAAAGTTATAGTGTTTGTAATGAGCTAAAGCGCTTTGCATGACCGTACAATAATGGATTCATTAAATATTATTGATAAAACCTATACTTTCCATATTTGTCTCCAAATTGCGACATAGAAAACGTTGCGTGATAATAGCAAAAAGCAATAATAAATACTGATAGAGTGTACATAAATATTTTAAAACAGGCATCAGTAAATGAAACAGATTTCTTTCTGCAAAGTAAGAAAACATTGGAAAAGTTGACTTACACAAAGAGAAAGATGAAATTGGTAAACTGACTGGTGAAATTACACTATGCATCGTTATTCTGTTTTCGCAAAGAACATACTTCTTAGAGGGCACATAGTATTTATCCGTAATGGGTTAGGTTGGGAGACCAGACAGAGAGGTAATCGGTCTCATCGGATTAGGGAAGGACGGGAAAGGAAGTCGGCCGTGCCCTTTCAAAGGAACTATCCTGGCATTTGCCTGGAACGATTTTAGGGAAATCACGGAAAACGTAAATCAGGATGGCAAGACGCGGGGTTGAACCGTCGTCCTACCGAATGCAAGTCTAGAGTGATAACCACTCCGCCACCTCGCTCGGTCGCATAATGGATAAACTTTTTCTGTGGCGTCACATGTTTTAAGTAAACATTGGGACAGAGAGAAAAACATGGAAGAAAATCACACACTTTTTGAATATTGTCACTTTCGACGGAGTAAATCACAGGTGTTATATCAATAGCCAAAATTTGTACATACGTTCAACATACTTTTGGGATCACTTTCCACGCTACGCTTCACACATCACTGATTATGGGCGGATTTAAGCGTTGCAGGTAATCGATGGGTCGAACATGTACCTGAGAACGTGATAACGTGGTATGTTAGAAATTTGTGGAGCTGTTCATGGTGTTTTCTTTCCTGTTCTGCTTACTTATGTTCTCCCCGTAAGTCCATACGATACTCCATCATGACTGTCTGAGTTTTTTCAACGAAGGCTTGAGCTTCTTTCATGGATAGGAACCACAAAAAATGGTTCAAATGGCTCTGAGCACTATGGGACTTAACAGCTATGGTCATCAGTCCCCTAGAACTTAGAACTACTTAAACCTTACTAACCTAAGGACATCACACAACACCCAGTCATCACGAGGCAGCGAAAATCCCTGACCCCGCCGGGAATCGAACCCGGGCACGGGAAGCGAGAACGCTACCGCACGACCACGAGCTGCGGACAGGAACCACAAATTTGACAACCTTTTTGGCTGCGGAAATGAAGTAATTGTATTTTGGGTGTAGTGTAGTGTAGTGTAGTGTAGTGTACTTTCGATCCGAGCAATCATTTGTCCACATGCCGCCCACACATTTCAAGTGTCTATGCACCGGAAACAATGGCCCTTGACGCACAATTGATTACATATCTCGCAGACGGCAGGGGTTTCTATGGTTCCATGCCTCAGTCTGTAAAAACGGCAACCTTATAGGATAGCTTCGTTGTTTGTCTGTTTGTCGGTCTGTTCGTCCGAATTTTGTGAAACCTTTTTATCAGGAACGGGAAGACGTGTCAGGTTCAAATTTATGTCCCATATTCAGGTCTATAGTCTGTTGGCAGTGTAAACAGTATAAAAATGTTAAGCTTCTAAGTCAGGTCAGTTAACAGATGCGGCCGTTTATATCACGTATTCGGATACTCGGAAACTCATCTATCAAAATCTAAGGGGTGCTTACGCTTGATCTAGAATCAAAAGATTTAAAGATTTGGCAAGGAGCAAGGTTTCACAGTGATGTTAAAGGGAATAATCCTAAAATTGTTGGTTTGTAATTATATAACATGGATATATATATATTTGTGATTTTTCGTCCGACTGTCTGTCTGTCTGTTTTACGACCCCATTTTCTCTTGAACAGATTGGTGCGTCAAGTTCAAACCTACATGACATACTGATGTGTACAGTGTAAAAATTTTAAGCTCCTATGTCAATTGTATAAAAAGATATGGTCATTTACGTTACTTACTTTGATACTCGAAAACTCACTCATCAAAACCTGTAGGGTATTTACCGTAGACGTGGAACCATGAAAGTTGTGCAGACGCACAGTTAAACACTACAAGTAAACGAAAAGTACGAAAATTGTGGATTTGTACTTACAATACACGAAAATTTTCTCATCATTTCTTTTCTATCTATCTGTCTGTCGATCTGAAGACCCCTTATTCTCTGGGAGAGGTTGGTGTATCAAGCTCAAATTTATGTCACATACTAAAGTCCATGATCCCTCGGCGGTAAGCATTCAAGCTTCTAAGACAATTCAGTCGACTGATTCAGCAATTTACGTCACATATTTTGAAACTCGCAAACCCACTCATCCAAACCTACTTTCCTTTGATCAAAAATCATGAAATTTGGCAAGGAGCAAGGATACTACCCGTTGACCTGGGACCATGAAATTCGGCTAAAAACAAGGTTTCACACTACTCGTAAAGAAAAATTACCGAAAATTGTTGATTTGTAATTATATCACATCAAAAATATATTTTTGCCATTCGAACATACATTGCATTTATCACCCGTGAAAAGCATAACAGAGGAACATAACAGCATACAAACATAAAATGAAGTTGTAGCCATGTTTTAGAAATTAAATAGAAAATATTTCATTAAATTTTCTGTATCTGCGTACATAAACTGAAGTCACCTGCTCGCTTCTTTTTGTATTCCCGTTTGGTCTAAGGAACTACTGTAGAGACTTAGATACTGTTTTGTAATTCCCAGGACCGACATCTTGCCAGTATCTATATTGAAAGCAGGCAAAAATCGTTGAGATTCTAGATTCACAGAATATTCACAGGATAGAATAACTTATATATATATATATATATATATATATCGCGTAAACCTCAGAGTGCGAGTCCAACTCGAAATTGGGCACTTCTTAAGTTTTATTTCTGCTAGTCTATCGATAGCTGGTTCCATCTGATTAATTATTTTGTGCTTTGCTTCTCTCGTTTTTACTGGCGTAGCGTATTCGTTTCATATTTTTCCAGGCTTGCTCCCTTCTGTAATTTGAAAATTTCGTTTCCATTATGTTCCCGAGTTTTTTCCCCCGTAGTGTGTGGTACATAGTCCGCGCCATTCACAGCTTCAGTCAGCGAGGAGCATTTTTTGCTGGTAATATTATTTTACGCAACGCAGTTTGAAATGCACCTTACCGATATTTATTAAGGCTTCCTCGGAGCCGGGGCGAAACTTCTAGAAAAATATCACCGTGAAGCTGTTAGGAAAGTTTTCCTGTACGTTTTTTTTTTTTCCGCGCACTGTTCGCAACGAATAATAGAGAATTATTATGAAGGTGGTTCGGTGAACCCTCTGCCTGGCGCGTAAGTGTCGTTTACAGAGTTTCCATGTGGAAGTATACGTAGATATCTCAGGTTGTATGAGCCAGAAGCACAGTGCGTTTTATTTTCAGATCACCTAGGGGAATCTCTGGTAGTAACGGACACATTATCTTTTCCGATGTTAAAATTCTTTTCTGTAGCTTGAACTGGAATGCTCTTGACATTAAAAAATACTGTAATACGTTGCTAAGTAGAATTAAAAACCTCAGTATCGTAACTACATATGTGCTCTGATTTTCTGCGTTTCTGGTTGTGTAAAATTTTAAAGGGTTGTAAGGAACACGAAATTATGTGAGAAAGTCATTTTTGTTACAAAAAAAAGAGTTTTAAGTGGACCATACAATCTTCATAAAGATTAAAAGAAAATAAGTGCAAGTACACATCTTAATATGAAGTTACGAGAAACTTGATTCAAATAAGCAAAAATTCATTTTAAAATTATTGTTAGGTTACAACACTATTAGTTTAACATTGAGTGAAACATTTTTTCACGCACATATTACAGAATGCTCAGCTCCATATGGGCAGAATTCTCATAGGCTCAACCCTTACAAATGTGATTTTTGTTCGTCACTGAATTTTCCCGGGAAAACTGTTACTTTGAAAAACATGTTTTGTTGTTATCTTTTGTTTTTCTGTAAAACTTTATATCACCTAACGTTTTTCTTGGAACTGGTTATTTCTCACATGTTTCTCTGTCTGCCATTTCAAGAGATCTGACTTTTTCTACTACTTTCTTCATATTATTCTCATCCTACTTATGTCGTGAGTTCTCCATATCTACCTATTAAAAGAACGGCAGTAAAAAGTAAAATTTTGTGGTGCTTATTTTATCCACGACAACCTGTAATTCACCGGCCGGAGTGGCCGAGCGGCTCCAGGCGCTACAGTCTGGAACCGCGCGACCGCTACGGTCGCAGGTTCGAATCCTGCGTCGGGCATGTATGTGTGTGATGTCCTTAGGTTAGTTAGATTTAAGTAGTTCTAAGTTCTAGGGGACTGATGTCCTCAGCAGTTAAGTTCAAAAAATAGTTCAAATGGCTCTGAGCACTATGGGACTCAACTGCTGAGGTCATTAGTGCCCTAGAACTTAGAACTAGTTAAACCTAACTAACCTAAGGACATCACACACATCCATGCCCGAGGCAGGATTCGAAACTGAGACCGTAGTGGCCTCGCGGTTCCAGACTGCAGCGCCTAGAACCGCACGGCCACTCGGCCGGCCAGCAGTTAAGTCCCATAGTGCTCAGAGCCATGTGAACAACCTGTAATTCCTTTGTCCGATAGATCCCAAACGTAATGCTGTGGCGGTGTTAAAATTCCTATTGTTATATCTTGGGTTAGACATTATCACAGCCTACAATATGGACTATAATATCAGTTTATCTGAAGATACAATAAAATATAATATTACATAAATGCATACAAAACATAGGTCTCTAAAGTTAAGTTCATGGACTGAAATCGTGGTCGTGCGGTAGCGTTCTCGATTCCCACGCCCGGGTTCCCGGGTTCGGTTCCCGGCGGGGTCAGGGATTTTCTCTGCCTCGTGATGACTGGGTGTTGTGTGATGTCCTTAGGTTAGTTAGGTTTAAGTAGTTCTAAGTTCTAGGGGACTGATGACCATAGATGTTAAGTCCCATAGTGCTCAGAGCCATTTGAACCATTTGAACCATGGACTGAAAAACTCGGTAGAAACAGATAACTTCTTAACGCTCTGAAAGGCATTATTGTTTTGATATCAAAATCGCGTAAGCGTTTTTTTTTTTTCTCTGTTTTACCATCTGCGACTTGGTCGCAGTTGGGCTTTATATGTTGTCACTAGCTATGGAATTCGGAAACAGGTCTTTTCCGATGCAATCCACTGTCCAGTACTACCCCATCTTTCCCTATAGGTTCTGAGCACCTTCGTTTATAACTATGGTGCAGAACAGCTTCGCGTGTGAGGTGATTCGTCACAATAGTGGCCAACGCGTCGCACCTGTGGTTTTGCATCCATTCGTTCACACGTCGCCTGCCACAGTTCCATCAAATTATACAGGGTGCGGAACCAAAATTTGCTGATCAGAAATGTCAATAAAACAAAACAAAATATATACAGGGTGATTCACCTGTCCATCCCAGTGGGTTTTATGCAACCCGCAAGAACTTCAGATACCACGTTCAAGGTTTTCAATCCCTCTCACTTGCTACGTGAAAACAGGTCATGCTACAGAAAAAATGAACAGGACCTTTTTGTAAGAAATGTAGTTAAATTTTTTGCTGGAATACATTTTCGCTAGAAATTGTAATTTTCGAATTATTCACGAAAACCGTACAAAAGTGACCTTCAGACGCACTGTTCTTGAATAACTCGACAACCATGACCTCCAGCGGAAGCGTACCCCAGTGCAAAATTTAACTACTTTAAATTTCCTACAAAAAAAGTCCTGTTCATTTCTTCTAGTACTTTGTGTGTAGCGGGCGAAATTACGTGCCAGATTAGAATATCGTTTTTGAAGGCGTCGCAGGCCGAATAAAATCCAGCGATAGAGACAGCTGAACCACCGTGTTTTTATCGTTTTAATCCCGTTTCTCATGTTTCAACATAATTAGGAACTTAGTATTAAACTTGTTGGAAAAAAAATCTGATAAAACGGCCCACCATATTATCATTACGCTGAGCTACTTTTGAATTCCTGGTCGATTCTTTTGTGCATAGCGGTGGGTATTAAGGCTATTGCTTGGAGAATATTGTTTTCAAATCTGCAAGGATTCATGGACAGTCTGTGTAAACGAGATATGTTATATATCCCCCTGACATATCTTCCTGAGGAGCAAAATGGTGCGACCTTGTAGGCGACGGAAGTTTTCCCTTCAAGATCAGTTCAGACGCACGGGGAACTTCGTCCTTGAAACACTCACTGCAGTTCGCGCTGCGTCCCGGGGCACCGTCTTGATAAAAACACACATCCGGAACTTCAGTTTGTTCAAGACTGCATAAAAAAGGGTGCACTCATGTTTACTGCATGCTCGTTTTCTGCAATAATGCAAATACCAGTGATCCTTACTCTCGACAGTGCACACCTAACAGTTAGACGTTCTCAACAAAGATGCCTCACACAAAATTCTCCGAGTCTCTTGAAGATCTAGGTCATTATCAATGGCGAGGGTCAAGTGGGCTGTTTTGAGGAATTCCACAGCAAAATTTCAATAAAATTTCATAAAAAAGTATATATCATGCAAAAGCATATTCTCTGATTCTGAAGCAAAACTGTTAACTTATATGAACCCAGTGCCTCCTAGAATGTATGGTCTTCCTAAACTGCATAAACAAGATGTTGCTATTCGTCCAGTAGTGTCATAATTCACTGCTCCATAATACAAACTAGCTAGTAAACTGGACGCCTTAATTAAGAGCAAGACTAAATTCAAACCAAAGTATGGTATTTCAAACTCTGTGTACCTTGTAAATAAGTTAAAGGGTATATCTGTCTCACACAGGGATAAATTAGTATCCTTTGATGTCTGCAGCTAGTATTCAAACATACCAGTATTGGAATGCATTGATATTCTGACAAGAATTGATGTACAAGTCTAAAGTCAGTCCTGTGGAATTGAATGACTTGAGACTAGCCACTCAGACATGCTTGGCAGAGAATTATTTCCAGTTCCAAAGAATTCTTTATAAACAATTGTATTGCTTAGCTATAGGTTCCCCTCTCAGTCCACTGTTCGCTGAAATATTTATGGACCGTTTTGAACAACACTTTCAGAAAAAAGAGCAGATATCAAGTACTGGTTTAGATATGTAGAGGACGTCCTGTGTGTGTGGACAGGTACCACAAGACAACCCAGCACATTTTTGAAAAACCTAAACAGTCAACACACAAATAATCAGTTGACAATGGAGATTGGCAACAAATCCATAAACTTCTTAGATCTCACCATTGACATCAGTACACAGACACTTTATTTCAAAATTTATGGAAAAACTACAACTACAAACACAGTAATACGTTCTTGCTGACAACACCTCATAGCTCACAAACCTGCTGCCTTCCACTCAATGGTACAGCGTCTCATATCTGCCCCCACGTCCACAGATGATTTTAAAGCAGAGTTAGATACAATAAAATTTATTGCCTCACCCAATGACTACAGTCCAGTCCTTATTGAACACATCTTGCATAGGAAACAAAAATGGAAATTTATACTCCTCCTCTATGCTCCGTCTCCTTCTCCATCCACTGTCTGCAAGAAACGGTGTACATTACCATTTCTAGGAAAGGTGTAACAAATTATAGCCACAGCACTGAAAGCCTGCAAGTATAGGCTTTTCTACTATGTTAAGAACACTACACCCCAGTGTATTTTCAGTAGCAAAGATAAGATCCACTTATTAACCAACAGTGGGGTATACAAAATCACCTATTGTGATTGTGACAAATTTTACATCGGTTAGTCAGGCAGAGACATAGCAACTAGTCTGGCTGAACATGAACGCGGCTGGAGGATGCAGAATTCTGACTCCGCATTTTTTGAGCATGTACTGAGTGAGGATCACAGCTACTCGCCAGAGTCCCATGTCCTTCACTTAGCAATGAAACTCAACCTGCTGCAGGCTCCGCATATTAACAAACATCTTGCTCACAGTCCAGATCTAATCCTAAATGACCAGCACAGCTCAACACTTCCTCTCTCGTAAACTTCACATAATCCTCTTTAATTCCCACACTGTATATTCCTACAGATTCCCCATTTTCTTGTGTTCATTGAGTTCTTTTATTTTATTGAAATGGTGTATGTAAATCATATAACTGGTTCTTGTATTACTTTCCAAGTTTAATAACCCTTGTAATTGTCTCATCAAGTATTGTTTTTATTTTAATTGGTTCATTTATTTAATGAAATCTGTTAATAGTCACAGGTTTGAGTATAATGTTAATGTTTTTCCTGTTTGCTCGTTTTGTATTTGTGTATTGTTTAGCCTTTTTTTTACTTTTTAAATCGCAGTACCATCACACTCTCAGAGATTGCATTTACTGTTTGTCCCCTCAAACTGCTCCATTTTCCTGCATTTATTCATTTCTGTATATCTTACTGATATTACTTAAGTTCCTTATATATTCTGCAGTTACATTGATAATTCCTTCTTTATCTCTTTAGTAACAACTTTTAAAGCTCTTTTAGAACATGAACATGTTCAGGATGTTCGAGTCTTAGCTATTCATGTCATTCTCAGGTTAGTACGAATCGTTCCTGAAAAGACCCTCTGAAGTACAGTTATTAATGAGACTTCTGCTTCCTCATTTGCCTCTTCTAAAAAAAGTTAATGATTATATCCCACGTGCTACTCAGCAGAATATGGAACGCTCATCCTCTAAAATCTAAATGTATGCCACTATGTACTTCCTGTATGTATGTGTCTGAATCCTAGTGTTTCTATATGTGTGGCTGTAATACACAAATCCGATTCTTGTAAACTATTCCCCTGTTGACTTTAACTGGTGCTTATTGACCTGCACAGTTATTCAGTTCTCTATAGCAGCTTTTGAAACAATTCTTACAGGACATAAAAAGAACATTTTATGTCTCATTAAATATGGACTGAATTGGGAATATCCGAAATGTCTCCCAACTACGAATTATCATTTCTTAATGTGTTACCAGTAGGGCTTTTATAGCATACTACCACTGGGTATTCTGTGTTTTATTTTCGTCTTTCTTTTTCGTTTTAGCATACTCTGATTGTAAAACTTGTTTTATGTCAAATCAGTCCTGTGTTAAGCCTGTGTAACTTCGTACCAGGGTACCATTTAAACTAATATCTACGACGAAATTTCTGTGTTTTATTTTCGTCTTCCTTTTTCGTTTTAGCATACTCTGATTGTAAAACTTGTTTTATGTCAAATCAGTCCTGTGTTAAGCCTGTGTAACTTCGTACCAGGGTACCATTTAAACTAATATCCACGACGAAATTTCTGTGTTTTATTTTCGTCTTCCTTTTTCGTTTTAGCATACTCTGATTGTAAAACTTGTTTTATGTCAAATCAGTCCTGTGTTAAGCGTGTGTAACTTCGTACCAGGGTACCATTTAAACTAATATCCACGACGAAATTTCTGTGTTTTATTTTCGTCTTCCTTTTTCGTTTTAGCATACTCTGATTGTAAAACTTGTTTTATGTCAAATCAGTCCTGTGTTAAGCCTGTGTAACTTCGTACCAGGGTACCATTTAAACTAATATCTACGACGAAATTTCTGTGTTTTATTTTCGTCTTCCTTTTTCGTTTTAGCATACTCTGATTGTAAAACTTGTTTTATGTCAAATCAGTCCTGTGTTAAGCCTGTGTAACTTCGTACCAGGGTACCATTTAAACTAATATCTACGACGAAATTTCTGTGTTTTATTTTCGTCTTCCTTTTTCGTTTTAGCATACTCTGATTGTAAAACTTGTTTTATGTCAAATCAGTCCTGTGTTAAGCGTGTGTAACTTCGTACCAGGGTCCCATTTAAACTAATATCCACGACGAAATTTCTGTGTTTTATTTTCGTCTTCCTTTTTCGTTTTAGCATACTCTGATTGTAAAACTTGTTTTATGTCAAATCAGTCCTGTGTTAAGCGTGTGTAACTTCGTACCAGGGTACCATTTAAACTAATATCTACGACGAAATTTCGAAACAGTTTGTAATATAACATTTCCTGTGTTTTGATGGCTGCATGGGCAAGTTCGGAAATCAGATAAATTAATAACGTTGAAGACGTTGCGTATAATCACACCTGCCTGACATGCCTGGAGACGAATAGGCCGAGTAACAGTGGTTTAATAACAAAATTCGGAAATTACTGAGAAAGCTGAGATTGCTGCAGTCCCGGTTCAAAAAAGGACGCGCAGATGACAACAGGCAAAAGTTACTTGAAATTCTTTCCTCTGTGAAAAATTCGATATGCGAAGCATACATCAACTACAACCATTTCCCTAAGCAAAAGATCTTGCCGATAACCCAATAAAATTCCCATCCTGCCTAAAATGTCGAAGCGGGCCGAAGGCTTGTATCCGATCACTCGTTGACGTGTATGGTGTGGTGATAGAAGACAGTGAAAGGTAAGCAGAAGTATGAAATCTCACATTTAAGAAATCATTCACGCAGTAGGATCGCACAAACACACCGCTGTGATTGGAAAAAGATTCCGGTGACTCCTGTACATTAGAAGCGTAAAAGAGCGGACCCGCAAAATTACAGACCAATATCATTTACAGCGCTTTGCTACAGCTTTCTTGGGCATATTCTTAGTTCAAATATAACAAATTTCCCTGAGACGGAAAAGCTTGTCTCCACAAATCAGCACGAATTTAAAAAGCTCATGAGAAACTCATCTTGCCCTTTTCTCACATGGTATACTGCGAACCATGGACAAAGGGCAACAGGTGTATTCCCTGGTCCTAGATTTCTGGAAAGCGTTTGACACCGTGTCACACAGCCGACTGTTAACGAAGGCACAAGCAGACGGAATAGGCTCCTAGATATATGAGTGGCTCGAGGACTTCTTAATTAATAGAACCCAGTATTGACGGCGAGTATTCATGAGGGATGAGGGTACTGTAAAGAGTTCCCTGGGAAATGTGACCGTTGTTATTCTCTACATACATATATAATCTGAAGGATAGGGGGAGCAGCAGTTGCGGCTATTTGCTGATGACGCTGTAGCGTACGGGAAGGAGTCGTCTTTGAGTGACTGTAGGTGGATAGAAGATGATTTAAATAAAACTTCTAGTGATGTGATGAATGGCACCTTGCTCTAAATGTAGAAAAATGTTAGTGCAGATGAATAAGAGAAATTATCCCGTAATGTTCGAATACAGCATTAATTGAGTATTGCTCGATGCAGTTACGTAGATTAACTATCTGGGCGTGGCGTTGTAGAGCGACTTGAAATGGAACGAGCACGGAAGGACGTTGGTAGGAATGGCAAACGGTCGACTTCCTTTTGTTGGGATAATTAGAGGAAAGCGTGGTTCATCTGTAAAGGAGACCTCGTGTAGAACAGTAATGCGACACATTTTTTGAGAAATGCTCGAATGTATGGGGGTCGCTACGAAGTCAGGCAAAAGGCAGACATCGAAGCAGTTCAGAGGCAGGCTGCTAGATTTGTTACCCGCATGTTCGATCTAAAAGCGAGTAGTATGGAGATACTTCGTGAATTCAAGTGCGAATCCCTGGAGGGCCTTCTTTCCGAGGTACTGAGAGAATTTAAAGAACCGGCATTTGAAGCTGACTGCAGAATGGGCCTACTGCCGCCGACGTACGTTTCGCGTAAGGAACACGAAGATAAGAGAAATTTGAGCTCCTACATATAGATAGTCGTTTTTCTCTCGCTCTATTTGTGAAGGGAACAGTAAAGGAAATGACTGGTAATGGTACAGTGGTAGTGTCCACGTAGCATACGGTGGCTTGTGGAGTATGTATGTACACTCCTGGAAATGGAAAAAAGAACACATTGACACCGGTGTGTCAGACCCACCATACTTGCTCCGGACACTGCGAGAGGGCTGCTCTCCTGAAGTTTTAGACTACCTTCCATAACCTAAAATATGGTTTTTTTTCTGTCTGAATAACTCATGTCGGAACTGGAGTGGCGAGATGACGCCATGAGTTTCTTCCATTAATTATGCTCGAGGCATTGCTGCTAGGCCTCAGATTTGCTCTGTGTCACCATCACAACAGAATATATTTTGTTTTAACTAAACTGCTGAGCGAATGAAAAGTGAATAAAGATATGAGATTCTCTTGAAATTTGCAGTTATTATTGGATCCCAAGAATACGAAAGTTTTACAGGGAACAATAAGGTATCTATTACATGAACCGTATGATGCCTTCGGCACATTCATGCAAAGACCTCCTCCCAAACGTAGATTTGAGAAATATAAGATAGGAAAACCATTCGGTGAAATAAATATCGGCTTGCTAAGCCCGATCACGAAACAAATACGGTAGGTAAACTGCTTTATAGAGAGTTCAGTTTTACAGAGAGTATTTTCCGGCATTAGCTCCACGCTAGGCTCGCATTTATGGCGAATCTCTCGCTCAGTAAAAAGTCCAAAGGGAGTCGGAAAAGCGCAGGTGACTCCTCTACAAGGGGTGTTTCCGTAAGAGCGTGCAGAAATGTAACGGGACATAGAGAACGCCCCACTGAACAATTTGAAGTAGGGAACCTGGGGTCGGAGAAGCCAGCTTGAGGAGATATGCTAGCGAACTTGTGTACCACTTTGTCTAGAATCACTGTTTTCTAGCTTATTTACAACTAACATGCGTACAAGTCTATTTATACACTCCTGGAAATGGAAAAAAGAACACATTGACACCGGTGTGTCAGACCCACCATACTTGCTCCGGACACTGCGAGACGGCTGTACAAGCAATGATCACACGCACGGCACAGCGGACACACCAGGAACCGCGGTGTTGGCCGTCGAATGGCGCTAGCTGCGCAGCATTTGTGCACCGCCGCCGTCAGTGTCAGCCAGTTTGCCGTGGCATACGGAGCTCCATCGCAGTCTTTAACACTGGTAGCATGCCGCGACAGCGTGGACGTGAACCGTATGTGCAGTTGACGGACTTTGAGCGAGGGCGTATAGTGGGCATGCGGGAGGCCGGGTGGACGTACCGCCGAATTGCTCAACACGTGGGGCGTGAGGTCTCCACAGTACATCGATGTTGTCGCCAGTGGTCGGCGGAAGGTGCACGTGCCCGTCGACCTGGGACCGGACCGCAGCGACGCACGGATGCACGCCAAGACCGTAGGATCCTACGCAGTGCCGTAGGGGACCGCACCGCCACTTCCCAGCAAATTAGGGACACTGTTGCTCCTGGGGTATCGGCGAGGACCATTCGCAACCGTCTCCATGAAGCTGGGCTACGGTCCCGCACACCGTTAGGCCGTCTTCCGCTCACGTCCCAACATCGTGCAGCCCGCCTCCAGTGGTGTCGCGACAGGCGTGAATGGAGGGACGAATGGAGACGTGTCGTCTTCAGCGATGAGAGTCGCTTCTGCCTTGGTGCCAATGATGGTCGTATGCGTGTTTGGCGCCGTGCAGGTGAGCGCCACAATCAGGACTGCATACGACCGAGGCACACAGGGCCAACACCCGGCATCATGGTGTGGGGAGCGATCTCCTACACTGGCCGTACACCACACACCACTGGTGATCGTCGAGGGGACACTGAATAGTGCACGGTACATCCAAACCGTCATCGAACCCATCGTTCTACCATTCCTAGACCGGCAAGGGAACTCGCTGTTCGAACAGGACAATGCACGTCCGCATGTATCCCGTGCCACCCAACGTGCTCTAGAAGGTGTAAGTCAACTACCCTGGCCAGCAAAATCTCCGGATCTGTCCCCCATTGAGCATGTTTGGGACTGGATGAAGCGTCGTCTTGCGCGGTCTGCACGTCCAGCACGAACGCTGGTCCAACTGAGGCGCCAGGTGGAAATGGCATGGCAAGCCGTTCCACAGGACTACATCCAGCATCTCTACGATCGTCTCCATGGGAGAATAGCAGCCTGCATTGCTGCGAAAGGTGGATATACACTGTACTAGTGCCGACATTGTGCATGCTCTGTTGCCTGTGTCTATGTGCCTGTGGTTCTGTCAGTGTGATCATGTGATGTATCTGACCCCAGGAATGTGTCAATAAAGTTTCCCCTTCCTGGGACAATGAATTCACGGTGTTCTTATTTCAATTTCCAGGAGTGTAGATGTAAATGAACGACATTCTCTGCACCTAAGGTGACCAGAAAAATATCTGGTGTCATGCTACGCAGTGAAGAGACAGAAATCGTAAAGTGCCGGTCCGTAGATGATAGTCACTTCTGGACCAAGTGCATGGAATTACCCAGCGCTCAAGATGAGAATGAGTTTCTGTGCTGGTGCCAGGTTATTTTGCGAGAGCCCTGAAAATAAGGCGACCCATTCATTCGAATGAGACTATGCCCTCCTTCGAACACATTCCATCTATGTTGTTGTTGTTGAAGTCTTCAGTCCAGAGACTGGTTTCATACTAATCTATCCTGCTGAAGCGTATTCATCTCCGAATAAGTACTGCAACCTTCGTCCTCCTGAATCTGCTTACTGTATTCATCTCTTCGTCTCCCTCTACGATTTTTATCCTACACGCTTCCCTCCAGTACTAAGTTGGTGATCCCTTGATGCCTCAGAACGTGTCCTACCAGTCGATTCCTCCTACTAGTCCAGTCATGCCACAAATTTCTCTTCTCCCCAATTCTCTTCAGCACCTCCCCGTTACTTACGTGATCTACCCATCTAACCTTTAGAATTCTTCTGTAGCATTACATTTCGAAAGCTTCTATTGTATTCTTGTCTAAATTGTTTCAATTCCATACGTTGCTATTTTCAGACAAGGCTTCCTCACACTTAAATCTATATTCGATGTTAACAAATTTCTCTTCTTCAAAAACGCTTTCCTTGCCATAGACAATCGACATTTTTTATCCTCCCTATTTCGACCATCATCAGTTATTTTACTCCCCAAAGAGCAAACTCATCTACCACTTTAAGTGTCTCGTTTCCTAATCCAATACCCTCAGCATCACCTGATTTAATTCGACTACATTCCATTATCCTCAGTTTCGCTTTTGTTGATGTTCGCCCTATATCCTCCTTTCAAGACACTGTCCATCCCGTTCAGCTGTTTTTGCTGGTCCTTTGCTGTCTCTGACAGAATTAAAGTGTTAACAGCCAACCTCAGAGCAGGTTCGAATCCTGCCTTGGGCATGGATGTGTGTAATGTCCTTAGGTTAGTTAGATTTAAGTAGTTCTAAGTTCTAGGGGACTGATGACCTCAGATGTTAAGCCCCATAGTGCTCAGTGTTCTTTGAACCATTTTTGAAACCTCAAAGGTTTTTATTTCTTCTCCATGGATTTTAATTCCTAATACAAATTTTTCTTTTGTTTCCTTCACTGATTACCCAATATACAGACTGAATAACATCGGGGAAAGGCTACAATCTTATCTCTCTCCCTTCTCAACCACTGCTTCCCTTTCATGCCCCTCGACTCTTATAGCTGCCATCTGGTTTCTGCACAAACTGGAAATAGTCTTTGGCTCCCTGTATTTTACCCCTTCCAACTTCAGAATTTGAAAGAGAATATTCCGGTCAACATTGTCAAAATCTTGCTATAAGTCTACAAATGCTAGAAAAGTAGGTGTGCCTTTCCTTAACCTACCTTCTAAGATAAGTCGTAGGGTCAGCATTGTCTCGCGTGTTCCAACATTTCTACGAAAGCCAAACTGATCTTCGCGGAGGTTGGCTTCTACCAGTTTTTCCATTCGTCTGTAAAGAATTCGTATTAGTATTTTGCAACCGCGACTTATTAAACTAACTTCATCCATAGCGTTTCGTTTGAGTCGTTGGAAGGTAAGAGATGAGGTACTGGCGGAAGTAAAACTGTGAGAGCAGATCGTGAATCGTGCTTGCATCGTTCACTGGATACAGCGAAGGTCGCGGGCTTGAGTCCCGGTCCGGCAAGCGCTTTTAATCCGCCAGAAAGTTTCATATCAGTGCACCGTCCGCTGCAGAGCTAAAATACACTCTAATAGCCACCTTCTATTCTTAAATGTCACGGTAGCGATCTGCGGACACGCATGTCACGTGAGCATTGTTGGCGCATTCCTCTGGTCGCCCGTGTCTTGCACGACAGCGACTTATGTCTAAAAGCCGACAGCGGTGGGCAGCCCCCGCTTTTCGCACCTGGACGTCAGCTCCACCCACGCCGTCAAGTTTTCGACTGCGCCACACCCCGCGCGCTAACGCCTTCGCGTCCGCCCGCGGCACTGTCGCAGCGCGCTTTGTTTCCGACTATAATGGAGATTAACCACACCCGCGCAGTCCGCAAGAAGTAACCATCGGGAGGGGCTGACGCCGGTCCGCGCTTATTGGGACTGAGGTGGCCGCGACAGCACGCGACCGCCCCCGCCACGCCCACGCGCGGCGGCGGCGGCGGCGGTCATGAAAGGCCCTTTGTGCGGCCATTGTCCGCTGCGGCTGTCCCCGGGCCGTGTTAATGACTCGGCGGCGCCCCGCGCTGATGGAGCTTTTTCACACCTCCCCCTCGGTGGCCCTTAACCTTGGTCCGCCCTCCGGAGGCTTTTGTCTCGCTGTTCGACTCCAGGGCGTTCCAGCAGCTGCCAGGTCCGACTTGTGGCTCCAGTTCGCCCTGCCCTGTTCCAGACTGTTGCAACAATCAGACAGCGTCTATTGTGCTGGGGCCACGGGGTGGCTGGTTCCTGGAAACAGCACGCACGGCACTTGCTGCGGCAGAGTAGCGGCGGCTGCGCCACACAGTCTCCGGCGCTCATTAGTGAGGTAGCGTCTCCCTCTTTGCCTCTCTCTCCCTCCCTCTCTCTCCCTCTCTCTCCCTCTCTCTCCCTCTCTATACCATTCTAGCAGCCCGTAGGTCGTGCGCTGTGAAGTGTTCAGCGACGCGTCTCTTTAAGCTGTCCCGATTCCGATCGTGAAAACTACACAGACGCCGCATGGAAACTGAGGTGCGCTCTTGCTTTCCAGTGTGTTTACTAAGCGCTCGTAAATGGACACGTGTCAAATCGCTGAATTTACTTCAGTTGCGGTTCTCAGACGTGCGTACAAAATATAGGACAGAAAGTTGTGAAGATGTCATCGACTTCAAAGCGCTTAATATGTTGTAAGAAGTTGTTTAAAAGTTCTTCTACACAGAATACCAAAAGGTTTTGCAATGAAAATTCTTGAAGAATTAGAAATCTATATGTACACGAGAAAATACCCGCTAGAAATATTAAATGAACACACAGAATTTAGACACAAGTACTACCTCAAAAACTTTATTGAACTTTTAGATCACAAAAATGGATAAATTGGAAGTAACATACGCAACAACCAAAGACAAGCGAAATAAATTTTAGTTAATTAAATAATATCGCTGTTCATCTGCACAATCTTTGTAAACATATACTGTCGTAGGAGTGGAACTGTCGAACTGCTGTCATGTCGTAATTAACATTTGATCTTCAACATCCCGACATCATTTACCATCTTATTAAAACAGTGACAGTAACAAAACAGTCCACTAACGACGTAATATGGACGTCATAGCAGTGAAGACGTGAGTGCAATACAGCTAATTTAAAATAAATGACATTGGCATCCATACCTGTTCTCACCAAAATTGTAATCGCAGGTACTTGAAAATGGCGATAAAGGGGAAATACCCCGTCGTAAATAAAGGTTACCTATTCGGTGTATCTACTCTTACTATTGTTTAAAAGTATTGCATTTTCCCACAGACTAAATATCGTTGATAACATACACATGTGCCGGACGTCCATCGTTCCGGCGATTTGAACTCGAGCATCTGCGTGGCGGCTACCGCACTTGAGGACGCTGATCGGAAACAAGTTCCTAGACTGTCGAAGGAGCGCCCTCTGGGGCGAAGACGCTGTGCACGGCCGAGACGAGAAGATGTCTGTTGCCAGGGGCTGTGTTTGAACACGACTCTTAATGTTCGAACAGTTTACGTCACAATTCGGGAAATCTCGGACTCTTTTCGATCTTTCGATGGGCCTGCGGCCTGGTGATTGCTGTTGGCACTATCACAACGACCGGTCCTAGTGATTTTAATGCACTGTGGATTTCCGTAATAGTAAAAACTGTGAAACAGAGACTTAAATGTCTTCTAGAGCGCAGATTATGCGTGACAACGGTAACTAATAAATAGATAAATGAAAAGTTGATATCATCGTTCTGTCAAGATCTCGAGATTTCGCTCGTCCCATGATGCAGAGACATCTAATGGCGCTGTCTCCAAGATGCCGCTGTAACTATCGCAATGAAAATTACTGTCACTTTATTACGATACATTTCGTCAGTAGTATTTGTAGTGACTTGGCAAGACAGCCAAGCCACTCGGAGGTAGCCGAAAGGCACGCGTTTAAGCTCACGCAGACTGGCGTGAGGTCTGGAACAGGACAATGTCTTGAGAATTGCAAATAAAGTACGAAGATCTTGGAATACTTAACTTTAATCCATAATTGGAGAACATCGCTCTTGATGATACTTAATTTATAATCTCAATATAAACTGGTAATGGCGCCTTGCTAGGTCGTAGCAAATGACGTAGCTGAAGGCTATGCTAACTATCGTCTCGGCAAATGAGAGCGTATTTGTCAGTGAACCTTTCCTAGCAAAGTCGGCTGTACAACTGGGGCGAGTGCTTGGACGTCTCTCTAGACCTGCCGTGTGGCGGCGCTCGGTCTGCAATCACTGACAGTGGCGACACGCGGGTCCGACGTATACTACCGGACCGCGGCCGATTTAAAGGCTACCACCTAGCAAGTGTGGTGTCTGGCGGTGACACCACAGTATTCTTGATTGCCTCGATTGTTTCATATAAAACTCGCCGTCTTGTTTTCAAACTGATTAAAATCTGTTAATGTTTGTATCTGCTATGCTACAGGGTGTCAATTATTGAACTATATGAAATAAAATCGGCATAACTTTTGAACGGTTTGCGTTAGGACATTCAAACTCCAGGGTTGGCCGTGGGACATGACGGGAATTAGTATGCGCATGCGCAGGGTCCTTGCTGTTGTCGGCCTCTTTCATTTGAAAGGGGTACGTCAATAAGCAAAAGTGGCGCATTTTGGGAACTGAGAATCCGCATTTTGCGATCGAGAAGTCTCTTCACCCTCAACGGTTGACTCTGTAGTGTGCAATGTCGAATCACGGAATAATCGGTGGGATTGACGACACGGTGACTACCGAATGGTACGTGAGGGTTTTGGAAGATGATTTTATCACCATTGTCCAAAATGACCCTGATTTCGACAATATGTGGTTCATGCAAGACGGAGCTCGACCCTATCGAAGCAGGAGAGTGTTTGATCTCCTGGGGGAGCACTCTGGGGACCGCATCCTGGATCTCGGGTACCCAGTGGCCACTGGCGTGGGCCTCGATTGGCCGCCGTATTCTCCGGATGTGAACACATGCGACTCCCTTTTGTCGGGCTGTATTAAGGGGCTCCGGAACGCCCTATACTTGCAATGTTAAAATAACGCTTATAAATTACATCTTTCCTCACAAAGTATTTCAGGTAGGAAGTTGAACTTTTTACAGATTATTTATTGGAATATGGGCTACAACTTAGCACAGGGATTTTACAAAATTTTAATTCAGTTATTAAAGATGATTTTTTTTCAATTGTAATGAAAAGTCACAACATTTTTTTGCAATTTTTTATTTATATATTCAAAAATATACAGTTTTTTGGAAAAAGGCTGTGTTAAATTATGCAGAAGGTACTGTGTAACATTTACTGAAAGTTTGAACCAAATATTTTTGGAAGATCCTTAGAAAACATGTAATTAGTATGAGAAAATAAAAGTTTTGGGAATCGAGCGACAAAGATTGGATTAACTTTTTAGTGCATTCCAGGTCCATAGGATGGATTATCTTCATCCTCTGCAAACTCCTCCTCCAGCCTCCTCTTGTTCCTCCTCCTGTTTACTCTTGCTTGTATTTCTAGACTCTTTACGGCCCAGCCTTTCCGGAGCCCCTTAAAGACAAGCTTACAGTAATAACCCAAAAAACCACTGCTGAGCTGAAAACAGCCATTCAGGATAGCACTGACAGCATCGATGTTCCGATACATCAGCGGATCATGCAGAATTTCGCTATTCGTCTGCGCCACATCACCCCCAGTGATGGCAGGCACACCAAACATGCCACAACCTAAATCCGAATACCTTTAGTGATGTTTACATGTTGAATAAAGTGTGTGCACACTGCTGGTTTGTAAGTGACTTATGTGTTTCTCATATAGTTTAATACTTTTCATCCTGTAATATATGAACTGAGATTGAATAGCACATTTGCAGCCTGCTTGGTGAATAATTGCCTCTTCTCATAAAAAACATAAAATATTATACGGTGCTCACTCAAGTAATATTTTTTTGGATGACTCATTATCCCTGCACTTACTCTCGCTCGTGGCTGTTACCTAGCCAAAAGCCGGAACTGCTATGGCATGCCATGCGCCCCTGTGCCCGCAAGCGTTCAGCTCAACAATCAATTCATCGTAGAGTCCATGCAAAATAGCATGACCAGTAGATGCGCAGTCGGCAGGGCTCGGGTGAGAAGAGCTGTAATGGTGGGTGTTATGGAGAGAACCATAGGCGAAATTCTAAGCGCTGGAGGGGAAGTGCCATTCTAAACTAAACCTCACATTTTTTCTAAATGTTAAGTGGACCCCGTCCACGCCCACATTTGCATGGTGAGCATTCAAAAAGATGTGTCAGCTGTGCTTTGGTTAGTATATGAAAAGAATTTCACTGTAAATGGAGCGATTTATTTTGGCTTGTTACCATTTGTGATTTTCAGAAAAAGAGTAATGAGTGGCAAATTTTGAGCAAAAACTACAGATTTCTCTTGTGCCCACATAACAATTTGATTCCTTTGCCAAGACACGTCAGAGTTTACGAAATGTCACCTCAATAACATGTTATGCAGACGCAGTTGCGCGAGAATTCTGAAACAGTGGTTTATTAAATTTATTAAGTGAGGAACTGAGGAAAAGTAAGGTCGGTAGATTACGAAAACCCTCATTCTTTATATGAAATAAGCATGTATTGTCTTCAGTTACGTTGTTCCCAAACCCGTAGCACTGCTCGTTTCACCAACTATCGATGGCGCCTAAAAATTTAATTATTTCATTAAAAATGTCTGCAATTACTGGAATAACACGGCAGATAATGAAGTTTTGCATAATAAACATATGGCAAACTACTCTCCTCTTTGTGTGCTATCATTTGCCAAAATCTCTTTTGAATATTTCAGATCTTTTATGAAATAACAGGAATGTTGAGGATATTTCACACTGATTTTATCGCTGGCACGGCGTGATAGTAAATGGGTGTGCCACATCATATCAGTTTTCTCCAGATTGGTGACAGATTAAGACCGGACCCTCCAGGGTAGCCGCTGCTTTCTGGACTCGGGTAGGCGCGCCGGCCCCCGATCGAATCCGCCCAGCGGATTAACGACGACGGCCGGTGTGCCGACCAGCCTGGATGTGGTTTTTAGGGGTTTTTCCACATCCTGATAGGTGAATACCGGGCTGGTCCCCACGTCCCGCCTGCCTCAGTTACACGACTCGCAGACATTTCAAACACATTCACACTATTACACGATTTACACTAGACGCAGACAGCTGGGGTACACTGATTCCGTCCTGGGGGGTATGGGGTGGAGGGAGGGAGGGCATCCGGCCACCCCTTAAAATTAACCATGCCAATTCCGTACTTAAACCTGCCGACCCTGCGCACAAAGTGGGATAAAGGCGGTAGCAAAAGAAAGAAAGAAAGAAAGAAAGGTGACAGATTAAGATCTCCATGTAAGTCTAAAGAAAAATTTGATGGGTTAGTTAAATTTTATACGAAGCAACGTATTATGTAACGTGTGACAAACAAAAATCTTAGCGATCCCTAATGGTCACTGCAAATGTTTCGAATTTCACTCGGTGTCTTACCTTCATGTAAATATCACAATAACTATGCCCATTAACGAAATGAAGGTCACATGATTATGAACCTGACATACAAAGATGTAGGTAACACAAAAATGGCCGGCCGTTGTGGCCGAGTGGTTCTACGCGCTGCAGTCCGGAACCGCGCTGCTGCTACGGTCGCAGGTTCGAATCCTTCCACGGGCATGGATGTGTGTGATGTCCTTAGGTTAGTTAGCTCTAAGTAATTCTAAGTCTAGGGGACTGATGACCTCAGATGTTAAGTCCCACAGTCCATAAAGCCATTTGAACCATTTTTGAACATAAAAATGAAATTTATTTACCGAATATTTTCCATAAAATGTTTGGGAAAGATTGCAGGGCGTGCCCCTCGATTCTGTCATCGCTGACCGGCCGAAAGGTGACAAACACTTGTCGACCTCCCCTTCTGAACAAACGAATGAACTCGCTCACCGCTTTGGACGAAAATTTTAGCCACTGCACATCGGCCACTGTATCCTGTACCAAATCCAGGAGCCCAATTAGCTCGCCTAAATATGTGTAACAATATGCAGTCTGCTGGGAACACTTCGATCACTTTGCACCGTCCTCGAAGATTCCTAGCGGTCACTTCCGCTGTAATCCCGCTTCCCGTCCGCTCTCCTTGCCTTCCTTTTTCCCTTAAACAACACAGAACGGGCTGTGAGTTTCGTGCTGACGCACCGGCCACAGTGGGATACATGAAGATTACCGGTCACCCTTGAAGCGCTGCAGCTGCGACAGGGTATTAAAAAAAGGCGTAGCCCGTTGTAGGAGGATAAAAAGGCCACAAAAAAGAAGGAGAACTCGGCTGTCAAGCGGCTTGCGGTGCGGTACGGTGCCGCGCCGTTAATGAACGCCTGGCGAGTGACGAGGATGGCCAGTGGGGGCGGCGGGGGCGGAGGGGCGGCTCGACGTGACGAGAGATGAGCACCCAGATAGGCCGCCCGACACGTATACACTACACCGTATGTAACGGGGACCACGGGGCGACGCCTGCGCAAGCCTGGCGGATGCCGCCACTACGTCTGGAGCAGAGGCTGCGACGATCTCTAATATGCTTGAACCGTGAATTTAAACTTTCAAAAATCTTTTCTTAAGGAATTTACATTATTTACTAGCGATCCATCAAGAACATTAACACATTTAATCACCCTAGGTGAGCGTGGAAGTAGTTGCCAGGAAGTAACTGACGGAAAAAAAATTACTTTTAACAAATATGAATGTTATTCCTAAAAGCTTTTTCAAAAACAGATTTAAAACTATAAGCAGAAGAGCACCGTCGAAATATCAAGTTACAATTTTATTTAGAGCCAGAAAGAACAATATTAACAGTATGAGCCTTCGGGCTGAGAAGCTTGCCTGCTCCCTTTCAACACGACCGTACTCATGACCACTCACAACAACCTCTGAAAGAGTACACTGGTGCAAATCTGCAACACATGAGATTACTTTAAACAAAAAAATTTTTAACAACTTACACAAACACGTAAACTATGGACTCTGTAAGAGGAATGGAAATGGTACAACACTCAAATTATTTGCCAACGAAAGTGCAATTTGTTAATTTTTCTTTTAAAGGACTCTTACGATGTTTACAACCTTATAACCTAAAATGACCATTTAAATAAAACCCATAAAATGCAGACTTACATAAAATGTACAACATGCTCTACATTATACACTCCTGGAAATTGAAATAAGAACACCGTGAATTCATTGTCCCAGGAAGGGGAAACTTTATTGACACATTCCTGGGGTCAGATACATCACATGATCACACTGACAGAACCACAGGCACATAGACACAGGCAACAGAGCATGCACAATGTCGGCACTAGTACAGTGTATATCCACCTTTCGCAGCAATGCAGGCTGCTATTCTCCCATGGAGACGATCGTAGAGATGCTGGATGTAGTCCTGTGGAACGGCTTGCCATGCCATTTCCACCTGGCGCCTCAGTTGGACCAGCGTTCGTGCCGGACGTGCAGACCGCGTGAGACGACGCTTCATCCAGTCCCAAACATGCTCAATGGGGGACAGATCCGGAGATCTTGCTGGCCAGGGTAGTTGACTTACACCTTCTAGAGCACGTTGGGTGGCACGGGATACATGCGGACTTGGATTGTCCTGTTGGAACAGCAAGTTCCCTTTCCGGTCTAGGAATGGTAGAACGATGGGTTCGATGACGGTTTGGATGTACCATGCACTATTCAGTGTCCCCTCGACGATCACCAGTGGTGTACGGCCAGTGTAGGAGATCGCTCCCCACACCATGATGCCGGGTGTTGGCCCTGTGTGCCTCGGTCGTATGCAGTCCTGATTGTGGCGCTCACCTGCACGGCGCCAAACACGCATACGACCATCATTGGCACCAAGGCAGAAGCGACTCTCATCGCTGAAGACGACACGTCTCCATTCGTCCCTCCATTCACGCCTGTCGCGACACCACTGGAGGCGGGCTGCACGATGTTGGGGCGTGAGCGGAAGACGGCCTAACGGTGTGCGGGACCGTAGCCCAGCTTCATGGAGACGGTTGCGAATGGTCCTCGCCGATACCCCAGGAGCAACAGTGTCCCTAATTTGCTGGGAAGTGGCGGTGCGGTCCCCTACGGCACTGCGTAGGATCCTACGGTCTTGGCGTGCATCCGTGCGTCGCTGCGGTCCGGTCCCAGGTCGACGGGCACGTGCACCTTCCGCCGACCACTGGCGACAACATCGATGTACTGTGGGGACCTCACGCCCCACGTGTTGAGCAATTCGGCGGTACGTCCACCCGGCCTCCCGCATGCCCACTATACGCCCTCACTCAAAGTCCGTCAACTGCATATACGGTTCACGTCCACGCTGTCGCGGCATGCTACCAGTGTGAAAGACTGCGATGGAGCTCCGTATGCCACGGCAAACTGGCTGACACTGACGGCGGCGGTGCACAAATGCTGCGCAGCTAGCGCCATTCGACGGCCAACACCGCGGTTCCTGGTGTGTCCGCTGTGCCGTGCGTGTGATCATTGCTTGTACAGCCCTCTCGCAGTGTCCGGAGCAAGTATGGTGGGTCTGACACACCGGTGTCAATGTGTTCTTTTTTCCATTTCCAGGAGTGTACATATACCACCTGGCAAGATGATAGGCAAGATAAAAACATATTTCAAGAATTCGGCCTTTAAGCAATAAATTCGTTAACACCGAATCCGACAAACATGACAGAGGCAGCTATTAACGTACGACAGAGCGACAGACAGACACTAACTGCCTAACCAATGCGGACGGGAGACAGACAAGCAAGCTGGGGGCGAGAAACTATCCAAGAAAAAAAGTAGAATTTAACAAACAAATGAAACAACGTATCTCCAATCACTTAACTTTTAATAAACTGCGATTTCTGGCGAAGACCTGGCGCAGCACCCCCAACGCTCTCCCGAACCGTCCGCTGCCAGCCGCTTCAAGGGACGCAGGAAGGCACGCCGATCTCCCGTCTCACGGTGTCGCAGCTCGCCCCGGCCAGCCCGATGTCGTGGTTCCACTCCTGTTGCTCTCGTGTGAACCGCGAAGCAACTACCCCTTTGTATACGGCGCAGCCCACTGGACTCACGTGGGGACCTCACATGCGCCGACGCTCAAGGCGGACAGGTCATCTCGTGTCTCAGTGCGTGACCGACCATCCGACCGATCCAACCGCCAATTACAGTTGCCCGAGCAACTCGAGCAGACTGGCGGCCTAACGCGCAGACTCAGATGCCGGAACTCAGCCCCGACCGGGCGACAACTAGCTGAGTTCTGTTACTGGCGGAGTGGCAAGACTCTCATTTTCTGGCTTTAAAGTTTGATCCAAACGACAGACATACCAGCACTCCGACGACAGACAGACAGACACTGACTGGCCCACACTAAGCCGGCTGACCAACTGACTATACTCGTCGAGACTGACCGACTGACCTAGCTGAGCAACTGCCTCCGACTGACCGACTGACCCCTTGCCGAGCTCATAGCGCCCCTTAAATGCACGTCAACGGGCAACTTTTCCCCTTTCCCACCAGAGGGAGACACTAAAGCTGCGACTGCCACAGCGGCGCCACCGCCAGAAACGGAAGGCGACTGCTTTACACTACGCGCTGCGGCGCGCTTCTCAAAACAGCAAATTTTACCACGGCTCAATGCTCCCTACACCCTTCTACATCTACATCTACAAGCGTAATCCGAAAAACCACTTCGGAAAAGTGCCTCCAAGACTCAGGTGCGTCTTATTCCCGAAATTAGTGTGGAGATGTCCAGTCTTTGATTTAAAATTACAGCCAGTCCTATAAATGGTCATTTATTCGATGCCGCGGGAAACCTACCTCACCCTGGCAACACTCGATTCAACTGGTAGCAGCAGTGCTCTGTTGCGACGAACATGCGTTGCGGGGAATCACAAGCTTGCTATCACCGCCTCCGTGCAGCCCCGCCATCACTTGAATTGAAAGTGCTTCGTGTTATCGGCAACACCACAATATTTTTGTTACTAGTTTTAATTCTGCAGAAGAACATGAAAATAGAGCAGCTGAGTGGCATTTCAACCCTCTACCAACAGAAAAAGCCATTCACGATTGGCAGGCTAGTACAGAAGAACTGAAGAAAATGAAGAAGACGAAATGTGCAAATAGAAGACTGAATGCAAAATGGCCAGAATAAGAAGATGACTATTGAATTTCGAGGACACAGTAAAAATGGCATAGGAGTTAATACAAAAATGATTCAAATCACGCTCGTAAGTTAGCGCTGCAGGGAACTTAACAGACTTTAAGGGTGAAGTTTCTTGGTGCTACAGCCCGCATCTCGTGGTCGTGCGGTAGCGTTCTCGCTTCCCACGCCCGGGTTCCCGGGTTCGATTCCCGGCGGGGTCAGGGATTTTCTCTGCCTCGTGATGGCTGGGTGTTGTGTGCTGTCCTTAGGTTAGTTAGGTTTAAGTAGTTCTAAGTTCTAGGGGACTTATGACCACAGCAGTTGAGTCCCATAGTGCTCAGAGCCATTTGAACCATT